>NW_027445904.1:0-222555 GCF_038048845.1 Mixophyes fleayi
TCACTCGCGAGATCTCCTCAGTAAGCAGATTACTGAGCGCCGGGGACGGAGGACTACAGTGACAGTGCTTAGCAGCATTGATCGGGCTGGGGGCGCCCCCGCCCCCGGACCGATCAATAATGCTGCTGAGGACTTTAAAGGGCCCCCTGGATGCCCGAGGCCCCTGGGCTATAGCCCAGTTAGACCACGGGTTAATCCGGCCTGCGTGTAATACAGACAGACAGAGAGGTAAAGCCCTGCTCGCATGTATGATGGGCTTTAAATGTCAAATTCCCATAGAGGCACCAGCCCTGAGCTAACCAGCTTGGAGCTGAAGATTTTGCCTACAGCAACCAATCAGATTCTAGCTTTCATTTATTTAGTGCATTCTACAAAATGACAGCTAGAATCTGATTGGTTGCTGTAGGCAACATCTCCACTTTGTTTCAAACCTGCAGTTTATAAATATACCTCTGATTTCCATCAGCCTGCAGCAGAGAAGCAGATATCTAGGCGTATTCCAACACATGTAATAAAAACATTTCAGATGTCACCACTTTCTAATTATGTATTTAAACCATAATTACTACAAAATGAACATGTTTAATTGAAAGAGGTAGCACTAAAGGCATAGGAGGTTGGACTTTAATAAGACATTTACACACTTCTGCACCGTCACCTTCATATGAGCTGGGAAGACGATCAATGTAAAACCAAGGTGTTCTGGGTTTGCTTTATAATTGACCTACACTATGTGAAGGCAACAGATGCTACTTAAGCTGTTTATGGTTAAAATGATGATACTGTCACATTGAATATCCCTCAAAACTAATACATCTTCTGTATATTTAATCACCATTATTCACAGTGGGCCTAAGTCAATAAGGAAAGTAAGGCAAAAAAAGGAGTACATGTTCTGCAGAACAAACCATGTTACAATGCAAGGGGTGAAAATTATTTATTATTTTGCACATAAGTTAAATACTGGCTGTTTTTTCATCTGTCACACAAATAGTTGATAACTTTATTTTTACATTGAAATTTAAAGTTGATCTAGAACTTGCCCTATCCCAACTATAAATCTGGCCCCACCTTTTACTTCCCCCTCTAATGCAACATGGTTTTACCCAGGTGCAAAGTTACTCCTTCTTTATGATTTGCTCTCCTTACTGACTCAGGCCCAGTGTGTACAAAAGCGAATATGTAATTATTTGATGAGATACAAGAAAAACAACAGCTTCTGTTGTATGAACTTCTGTTAGCTCCAAAAATAAAGGTTTATATATGATTCCAATCTTTCACTCCCCCCCCAATAGCTATTATGAATATTCAGGGATGATATAGGAGCCAGTGACTCTTACCAGGAGTAAGAAAAACAGAGGGCAGTCTAAAAGGGAATTTAACGAACTGTGATTGGCTGCGCGGTTTGTAAACCATGCGAGTCAAGTTACATGAATCAATACAGCAATGTTTCAAACCATATTTATCAAGCCACATGGCCAACCGCAGCTTGCTGGTAGAGAAAAAAAAAAATTCTGACAGGCAAGAGAGCTCCTCTGCATGCTGATTTAGATACCGTGCCTGTCAGAAATGTTAAAAAAAAAAAAAGTAAAAAGATAAAGTAAAAAATAAATAAATTGTCTAATCTATAAAAGCCCAGCCTACTCAGCATCAGGCACGGTCCTTTTAGGGGTGGTCGTAAAAAAATATAGACCACCCACTCTAGGAGGCCCAATGATGACTAGCGAGGAGCCCCTATTGCTACCCCTGGCTGTTGCTACATAGAATACAAGCTCTTGTGGTACTACAAGTGCCAGCTTACACTGACAGCCCATGAGTGTTCTTGCATGCTGGTGCTTGTAGAACCGGATGTGTCACACATATGCTTTTACCGTGCAGCTTGGCCTAAGCTGCATGCTTAGGTCCACAGTGACAGATCAGATGCGGATTGAGTTTTCACCCTCCAAATCTCAGTACCTGTGGTTTGGATTTGAAGACCTCATCTGATGTGTGGCAGTTTGTAAACCACAGGCTAAACCGCTGCTTAGTAAATCCCCTCCCCCCCCCCAGCCTTTCTGCCTATTTAAAAACCTGCCACAAGTAAAATAAATGTGCTTTAACCTATAACAACCATTCATAGATAAGTGCCGTATCAATGTCTGACATTGCTATGGGTTACCAACAATGGTGAGTTATATAACACGCAGTGGTACAAGGCTGAGGAGTTTGCTGTATAATATATGGAGCTGGATTGGTGGTGGGTTGATTAAAATGTTTTATTCTAGAGTTTACTAATCTTTTAAAGAATTATGAGTATTTCAGAGTCTTATCTAGAACAAAAGATACGTGTGCAGTGAAGGTCTATGAGATGAGGGACCTTGGTAGATTTAATTCTTCACTGTTAACAATGAAAAAACAATTCCATCGCTGCTTCAAATTATTTTATGTGTGAAATTTAAATACTTATGGGGTCACCACAATAAATAAACAAAGTTGAGTATTACAAATGCTATTTTATATAATATAGTTTTTATGATGGATTGTTTTGTTGTTAGCTTAGGGTCCTTGATCCCTAGCTGTACTGCATTTATTGGGAGGTAACTGTAGTATTGATCACCATGAAGCCAGGTTTGCTAGTACTTATGGATCTGACTTCAAATGCTGTAAGTTCCTGTACACAACGGTTTAGTCCAACTAGTATGTGAAGTTGAAGGAACGCAGCACATGACAAGACATCATTAACTCTGTATGTGCCATTAACTGCTAATTTTTTCAGGCTTTTAAACATGGCTTTGAGAGTACCTTATTAGGTCTTCAAAGAAGATATATTTATTTTTTGGGAAAACTCTTATCCTGCAAAATATTTTATGATGACTCCAAAAAAGCAAACACAGTTTTGGTCCCGTTGTGCTACTCTATTTGTGCAAATGTGCCTAAATTTCCGCCAGCGTGCATGGGATTACAGAGTGAGATGGGCGTCCTTGTGGAGGAACAGCAGTGTGCACGGATAGAAGAGAGGCGCAAAGACATTTCCAGTGAGCTACGGAGTAGGCGCAACGCTGCTCTCTGGTTTGTGGAGCAGCTGAAAAGCTCTGGACTCTTCCTGACCACTCTGGGCTTTAGGAACCTGAGGTAGTTAACAAGAACGGGACCTTGGAGTGGTAACTTTGCCAAATAATGCACCATTGACCATTATACCAGAAAAGTTTTAGAAAAGAGAAACACAGTTCTATAATAAACTGTAAATCAAAATAGACTCTCCGACTAATTTGTATTTTTTCCTTTTTACTCATGTCGTATAGCCTAAGACAGTGGCAAAGTTGGGGTCCTAATCTTGTTAATAACGCCTTGGCCAAGGGTCGGGAAGAACAACAGCGCTCTCAGTGCAGTATTTACCAGTAACCTTTGGGAGGGAGGAGAATGATTTTTTAGCGGGTTCCTCTCCCTATAGAGGCACCTGACCTGTGCTGACTAGCCTGGGGCTGGTTGTCGCTATACCTGGAGGGGACCTCACTGATGATCTCCTTGATGTGAGTGAGTTCTCTGTACTGCGCTGCGGAATTAGTGGCGCTATATAAATAAATGATGATGATGATGATGATGATATGGTGAAAACCAGTCTGGCTGATTTGGGGAGAGGGTGCACTCTGCACATTTTTATTTCTATTATTTCTTTTAACCAACAAGCTGTGCATGTATCCTATTTTGTTACAGATGACAATTTTATGTGTGGTGTGTTTTAAGACATAACCTGGCGTGTGCCTGCAATAGAGCTTCATCCGCTGACCGCGTGACAGTAAAAGTATAGGATGAGACCCAACCACAACCAGAAGAGCGTTTCTAGGCGCAGTCCAAGCAGTGTAATAACAATCTTCACACGCACAGAAGTGATAGGTGTAATAAGACAGTCCTAATGTCCACTTTTATGATGTATTTAAGTCATAAATGAGGCAAACCAAGCAGTATTTTTGGAGAAATAAGTGAAAAATCTATTTAATTTAAAGAGGTAGTACTTCACAGGGTCATCATTTCCACTGGGCACGATGGGCAAGTGCCTGGGGGCCCCACGGGCAAGGGGGCCCCATAGGAAGGGCTTTCTTAATTAGAATAACTAATCCTGAAAAAAAAACAAAAAAACTTTTGCGGACATGCGGTCAGGTGGCGATCCGGCTCCCTTCCTCTTCCCCTCCTCCGTGCTGAGCTCGCACTGAACGTCGAGCGTGACGTCATCACACCCAACATTTTCATTGAGGAGCGCAGCACGGAGGAGCCACGACGTGAGAAGCAACGGAGAAGGAAGCAAAATTCATGGAAGCAGAAAACAGAAAATAAGAAAAAAGAAGAGAAAAGTTGGTGTAATCAGAGAACACAGCGATTGAAAGGGGAAGAAGTGCAGGGGGGATTTGATTTTTCAGTTGCTGTACTTCAAGGGTGGCAGAGCAAGTACATTAAAAAAAAGTGACTATATATCTATATATATATATATATATATATATATATATATATATATATATTCATTTTTTTTTATTCTGTAGTTGTGTAGGTAGGGGCCCCAGTGCACTGCTTTGCCTAAGGGCCTATAATGTTGGTAAGATGGCCCTGGTACTTAAGGGATAGGAGGTTGGATGTAACATTTACACTTTTGTGCAGTGCACATCCTAAAGATTTTTCAGCACATCGTGGGTGAACTTTAACTCTGCAAAACCTGCTCGAGTGCGGAGAGGACTTGTGCACAACCACAAGAGCCAGGTAGACTGCTGAAAATGGGCTATGAAAACATTATTTTTGTTCAAAACATATTAAAAATAGTGGCGTTATATGATTAAGCAGATTCTGTCGCCTCCTCAAGTACCCCTACAGATCATGTTTTTAGTATTTCCCGCTGTGGAACAGGTACAATAATTACAAATTCAAATGTGTCTGAAGAAGGAAATCTTGGAAACATAATCAGCTCGGTGTCTGTTTGAGAAACTCTGCAGTAGAGATTATGAAGGTTTCCCATAGGCCACAAAAGAGTCCTCAGGGGTCTCCGCTGTGTGTACTCAACAGCTGTACTTTAACACATTGACAGGCAACCTGATACATTTCAGGGGCCACATGGGGCGGCACTCTGACCTTAAGAAGAGCCACTTATCACCCTTAATCTCAGTAATAAGTTAAAACAATACATTTAATCTAAGAAAGAGGCACCTATCTGTAATAACATATCAGCAGGGAGAAGTCATGTGACATGGGGTAGGAGGAGGGCATGGTGACATTTTGCGTCACCATAGCCCCGCCCCCACTATAAAAAGCAGAAATTCACGGCATTGAATGGAGGGGGCGGAGCTTAATGACATGATTAAGCCCTGCCCCCTCCATTCACTGCCGTGAAATTCGGGAGCCTTCCGGGATTTTATACAAGTGTTACAGACTACAACAAACAAATCTGACTATAAAGCAGGAAGGAGCTAGGGGCCACAGGTGAAGGCTTTGAGGGCCATTTGTTGCCCATCACTCTTTTAAGGACTACAATCAGGTAATGGAATAATATTATACAATGTATAGTATTTACAATATTTATAATTTCCAATAAGCCAACACCTTTAAAATAAAAAGTACTTGTCTTGATTATTTAAGACTTACCTACAAAATCCCTGGTTCTCATAAGCCATATTAAACCAGTCGTCAATTCTCGGCCGCTTCCCCAGCTTGTTGTTATTGTTATTTCTTCCTTTTATTGCGAAATATGCAGCCTGCATGTTCTCCAATTCTTCGCATTCTAATTGATGCCACATGACCTTGTCTCTTCACAATGCAAGATAACAAAAGATTAGATGAATGCAAGAGACACATCATCGGGAATATGCATATCCTCAATGTACCATCTTTCTGAGCCACATCAAACAGAGTCACAATTTGATACATTTCCATTCTGTTTGTCTGCAATTCACAGTTGAGATTATTAACATGAATCCATTTTGATCACGTACAACGTTTTCTGCTTTCAACTTCACAGAGTAATTGTTTGGGAAATTGCTTATCCTGCAATGTATTTTATGGAAAAATAGCAGAGTGGCTGACTCTGAAGTTCAAGTATAAGTGAGAATATTCTGTATATGCTCTATATACAAGAACAAATAATAAGATAACACAGGGCACTATTTATCAAAGGGAGATAAGATGAGTTTTCATTTTTTTCTTTGGCCTATACATCTAAGGAGTTACCACCGGTGATAACACTGCCCGTAGTAAGATTAATGGCTTTTGTCGTCGATGGCTACCCCATGCCTTTACAAAGGGAAGCCACAATGCCTTTTCTTCTAACGCCACCTCAGGATAGTGCTAAAAGACAAAATTAAAAAAAATATTTTATTTCCACAACACAATTGAAATGGCCGGGGAGCATCCTATGTCTGCATCTCAGCTTCAGAGCATGGCTGCACAGTTACTGGGCATGATGGCTGCATTCACTAATAAGAGCGTCAGGAGGCCCCCACTTGCTGATTTGTGAATGCCTTGGAAGTATCCACTAATTTGAGTGGTGGGAAATGTTTTCTAGGTATGACATCATTTCAACAGAGCCAGACTTCAATTATACTGCACCAAGAGAGAGGGAGCAAGGGGTAAATAATTATTTTGGGTCTTTTATGGTTTCGCCACCAGAGATCTGGGTCTGCAGTTTGTTGTCAGTAGAGATTAGGCCTGCAATGTATTATAAAGCCACCAGGGATTTGGGGAGGAAGGGGGGTGTGCATTACAAACCCACCTGAGATCTATGGTATAGTAAAGCTACCAAAGATTTGGGATGATCTGCATTATAAAGCCAACAGAGATTTTAGGGATCTGCATTGTAACGCTAACATTGTAACGCTAACAGATTGTTTTTGAAGGGGTAGGTGGGTGGGGAGGGCGGTTGAGGGCTGCATTGTAAAGCCACCAGAGATTTGGGGGATCTGCATGGTAAAACATGAGAGGTTCATGGGTCTGCCTTTTATAGAGGTCTCCAGAATAGTGTTGGCATTGTCTTTTGTGCATCGTATAGAAATCGCTAGAATGCTCTTTGTATTATGTAGAGATCACTAGAATGCTCTCTGTATTGTGTAGAGATCACTAGAATGCTCTCTGTATTGTGTAGAGATCACAAGAATGCTCTCTGTATTGTCTAGAGATCACTAGAATACTCTTTGTATTATATATAGATCACTAGAATGCTCTTTGTACTATATAGAGAAGACTAGAATGCTCTCTGTATTGTATATAGAACACTAGAATGCTCTCTGTATTGTATAGAGATGACTAGAATGCTCTCTGTATTGTATAGAGATAACTAGAATGCTCTCTGTACTGTATAGAGATAACTAGAATGCTCTCTATTGTATAAACATCAATAGAATGCTCTTTGTATTATGTAGAGATCACTAGAATGCTCTCTGTATTGTGTAGAGATCATTAGAATGCTGTCTATATTTACGATAGCACTGGGGCTCTTCCCAACATCCATGAACAGTTAGTGTTGGGTAATAATATTTCACTTATATCAATCCAGTGGTCCTCTAACCCCCAACCGCATCTAATCCTCCCTAGAGTATTTATTTTATTCTTTCTCTTGAGGACTATTATTCTCTTTGAACAGTATTTTAAATTCTACCTCTACACCCTATCAGACCCCATATGATATGTGGGAGCAGAAGATAGGGGCGACTTTGGATCCAGACTCCTTGTCCACTATTAAGCAGAAAATAGCAAAATGTTCTAATCTGAATTAAAGAAACACTTACAAACTCTATTACAGGTGGTACTTGGTCCCCTCTAGGTTCCATACTTTTTCCTAACCTACCTCAAACCATTGTTGCAGAAACTGTTCTCAGGTGGTCACTTTTGAACACAAATGCAGGAGCTGTCCCAAACTCTCAGGATTTACGACTAATGTCAGATATCTGATCAGCCAGATAACAGGCATATCTTTACCCAATACCCCCAAATATGTTCTATTGCCCCTTCTCATCCCTGGTATCCTCAGACACTTGCATTAATGAATCAGACACATACTGTGTGCAGTTACATGCCAAATGCACACCTCTTGGAGAGACCTCAATCCTCCTGTGCCTACAACAGTCGTAAACTGAACATGGACCACCTAACACATGGGGTATACCACTAGAATTCTTTTTAACTGTTTTAACCACTAAAGAAGAAAGAAGAGCTGCAATGGCTATCCTCTGGAGAAAGCTATTTTCTCCAGACTTTTGGCTCATCGCAGCTTAATAAATAGACCCCTATATGTGAATGGGCCCCCCTCCCCCAGATCCACATGATACTACACTACACCGATGGCCTAGTAGGGTCGAGGAGGACCTGGCAGTGTTAGGCTGCAGTCCCTACAGTCCTTAGTTCCTAAACCAGAGAACAGCCAGAGGCCTGGATGAAGCGTTGCCTACTTCAAGTCATACATGCCAACTTTCCCGGAAAGTCCGGGAGACTCCCGAAATTTGGGTCAGTCTCCGGGGATCCCGGGCAAGCTGGCATTTCTCCCGCATCCCAATCTCACACCGAGAATCGCGTCATTTGACGCGATTCTCTGTGAATCACGCCATTTTGGAGGGCGAGAGGGGGCGGGACGAGGCCAATCGCGTCATTTTGGCCCCGCCCCCCGCGGTGCAAATTACGACCCCTCTCCCGGAAACAAGTTTCCGGGAGTTGGTAAGTATGCTTCAAGTCATAAATTTGGCTCAAAGGTGGAGCTAAATCCCGGTGACAAAGTCAACGAAGAAAGTTTGTGTATGGAATCTAAAGATTAGTAGATCTCTCTGTCAGACTAAATGGCACCAGGGATAAGCCTTATGGCTGAATTTGGACAGGGTGGTACTCATCCCCACCACTATAGTTAATGTCTGGGCTGAACCTCTTTGACAGAGAAGGGGGAAGGTCAGCCTGGATTGGTTAAGGAGGCTCTTGTACCCACCCCCAAAACCTGTGTTAAAAAAAACCCAATATAAAAGGAACTGAACCAATAAACACTTATTCCTGTGATGACGCCTGTAGTGAAGACAAGTTGCTGAAAACCAGCGAAACCCCAAGAAGTGTAATGGAGCTGAGTGGTATATTAAGCCTATCACATTATATTCATGATTCCAGAAAGTATTCATTAAAAAGCAATTTAAATTAAAATTGTATGCAATCACAGCTGTTTGTTTTATAGAACACAGAGCAATGGAGATAATGATGAAAGTGATAACATTTGTACTAAATTTTGAGTAAAACACATGGTCATAAGATTTTATCTTCAGCAAGATTGCTCTAATAGTTTGTGCATTGATAAAAATAAAATGAAAGAGCCACATCTACTGTTCTATGGAGGTAAAAGAAAATATAGTCTGGGATAGGCATCCTGTGCTTTACTGATAAGGCATGCTGAGATATGTAGTTCCACAACAGAGGTGGCCTATCTGACTACGAAAAGGTTGTCTCCTGTGCTCTCAATACCAATGATAAATACATTAATATGATTAAATAACTGAATATTTGCAAGACATTAGTGAGCAATATATTTTGAACAAAGCATCCATTAAAGACCAAAGTTTTTTTTTCCTCTAATATGAAAGATATCAAGTAAATTAAATTTTGCCTAACGCATGAGAAAAATGTATTTTGATGATAATTCTTCTTATCGTTTTCCTCCTCTGCTTTCCTCCTCTTCATTTATTTTTAGTTATGCTTTCCACTTAATTAACTTTAACACAATTTCAATTTAAGCCTAGTGAAAACATAATGTTCCCCGGGCCGATTAAAGCGAAGCCTAATCGACATCTCTTTTCCAGGTGTCAGAAGAAAATTAATTGGTTGGGGGGAGATACTGTTAGTCATATGTACCATTTGCGGTTGGGAATGTGAAGAAACAGTCTCATATACTTCTCACATTCTGCTAATACTTCTGATTATCCAATAGGAAATATTCTATTTGGTGTTCAAGAATTTGTTTGAGGTCACTGGAGAGTGGGGTACTGTCAACATTGATAAGACTTTCTCCTCGGGTTCAAGAAAATCTCAACAGTCCCCTGAACTTATTGCACTCACAACCATGTACCATCAGGGCCGGATTAAGGGAATGGAGGCCCCTGGGCTAAGGGGCCCTCCATTCCCCGCGAGGCCCCCAATGTGAGCCGTCCGCTGCCCCCCACCCCACGCGAGGACCCCCCCCAAGCACTTACCTGTCAGTGCAGTCCTCCGTCCCGGCGCGCTGTAAGCTCCTTACTGAGGAGATCTCGCGAGAGTTCATGAACTCTCGCGAGATATCCTCAGTAAGCAGACTACAGTGCGCCGGGACGGAGGACTGCACTGACAGTACTCAGCAGCATCGATCGGGCCGGGGGCGCCCCCGCCCCCGACCGATCAATAATGCTGCTGAGGAGTTTGAAGGGCCCCCTGGATGCCCGAGGCCCCTGGGCTATAGCCCAGTTAGACCTCGGGTTAATCCGGCCCTGTGTACCATAAAGTGCAACACCTGTTGTAAATAAACTCTTATAGAGAAATATCTCAAAGCTGAAGGTAGATCTGGTTCTACAGTTTTATTCTCACTTTCTTCACAATGCATTCAGGGGCCTTCCTGCTAGGGGTCGGCGACATAGTTGCCAATTCCGCTTATAACAAGCGGAATTAGGCTTCTTTTTTTGCAAAGTTGTTTTTTTTTTCCCCACTGCAGCGGGTAGCTTGTTTTTGGGCCTGTACACGTTCTCTAAGTCCTCAGGCTACATATTTGGTTTTTTTTTGTTTTGTTTTTCCCGTTACCATTTTGTGATTGGTGCATTCAGGTTTTTTTTGTGGGCGGGTTGAGCAGCAAATTCCTCCAATGAAGTGGCGCTATGTGGGTGGGCGGAGTCAGAGGAGGACATGGAATAAATCACAGGAAGACGGATCTACAGCAACCTACTGAAATAAGTGCTGTGACAGACACACGGTCGCTGCACTTATAGCAGGTAACACCGCTATATAACACCCTCCCCTCCCATTCAGTAAGCTGCTCATGTCAGAAAAATGCTTTCAGAGCCCTATTTTATACTGTTATATCAGGGGGCTGTGTGTGATAGACATATCAGTGCCCTAAATTACAGCATTTGCTTTTTCATTTGCTCTGTTAGTGTATAAATGTGTCCTCTTGTGTTTATAAAGGTTTTCTAAATGGAGATTCAGTGTAGAAATTAGTGTTATAGAAAAGGACGGTCCCCTGCAAGTTGGGCTTTTTAGCTTGTTTTTCACTAAGTGGTTGCTTGTTTTTCATTTCAGAGTTGGCAACCCTGGTCAGCGCAGGAGCCGTTAAGTCCCGTTTGGCGGTTGTCTGCACATGAGTGTAGGAGGCGCCACTGCCCAAGCGCCACTCCCCCATGGCTCCATGCTTGCTCCTATACCACCCTCTGCAGAGAACAGACCAAGAGACTCAGAAGGAGGAACGGTGCTTGCCAACCTGCCAGTGCCAGATAATAGGTTTATAGTATGGTGGGTGAGAAAGAGCTTAAAAAGGTGCTCCAGCAAAAGTTCTTGTTTTAGATATCAACCTACCTCCCCAACTGACAACACAGTAGAGTTCCCATGTCTGGGATCCCAGCTGTTCCTGAGAATTCACCGCTACCTCTCCTGTACCAGTCATTTCTACAAGACTTGACACCCTGAAGAAGTGTGAATGGATCCACTCCTCATATATATGTATAGATATATTGCCGTCCAATCAGTACTGTCAATATTTTTGCACTGAGAGACAAGACTAACCAGTAATTGGTTACTCAGCACTAAGGTTACACTCTGGCTAGAGCTGGCAGGTATGCAGGAGCTTCTAAGCCACCAAAACATAATAATTACGCTGACAGCCAACAAATAGAGGAAACAGATGGCTAAAGAAGATATAAAGCACTTCAGAAACACAAAGCGAGCAGAATATGCATATGGTTTTTGATGTAGTACTGAGTCAGTAATGGTTAATTTATAGTGTCAGCTTAACTTTAAAATGAGCGGTTTCCACTACAGAGGCAACACTGGTACCAGGAAGATAACAAAACCTCCTGACTCAGCACAACGACAGTGAATCTGTACAGAAGCTTCTTGTATGCACATTACTGCTTGGGCTCCGAATAATCGGTCACATTTTACCACCGAGTGATAGAAGAAAGAGGAGAAATGCAGAGTATATGTACAGCAGCTGTATATGTAACCCCAACACAAATAACTCTGCAGACTTATCAAAAGGGGTTTCTACCTTCAAATAACCTTAATTTATTCATTTCTGTACTCCCTCCAACCACTATTCCTAAATACATTGGTCCTTAGTTACGAAGCGCAGAGGTTCAGCACAAAAATCCCCTGTACATGAGTTTGCAGAGCGGGGTGGCAGCATTTTCAGGGAAACACAGGTTTGTACCTATAATGAGACTCATATTGCACTTTCCAAGTGCACCTAGGGACACCTTGCCCTGAGAGAGGAGAAGTAGTCACACTTCTAGTTTGAAGCGGCAATGGTTGGACCTGCTGCCTGTATAATGCAGGAATATACATTATACAGCTGGTGGGGTCGTGGCATTGCCACCTTAAAACCAACAATCTCAACTGTGGCCAATTTAAGTGGCGAGAATCCCATTGGCTGGCATTTTCTACAGTCGCAATTTATATCAGCCATGTATCAGGCGTGATGGACATACTGTCTGTTTGCTTTATGGTAAGTCTGTATTTCCTCAATGTCGCCCTTACAGTAATCAGCATTTTTAGGTTGGTATCATCATCATCATCATCAACTCCCATTGTCCCATAGATTGTAAGCTTGCGAGCGGGGCCTTCTCACCTCTTTGTCTGTTTTATCCAATTTGTTTCTTACTGTATTTATCCCCAATTGTAAAGCTCTACGTAATATGTTGGCGCTATATAAATAAATGATGATGATGATTAGGTCAGTATAACTTTTGTCGGAATAATTGCAATCAGAAAACTGACTACCACAGTTCTGGTCATATAGATTAATGGCGAAAAGTCGTAGAAGGGGGCTTGAAAGAAAAAGCATTTTGATTAGTAGAAATTGCAGAAGGGTACCCACAAACAAATAACTTTATCCGAGGGTGGAAAAACTGCTAAAGAATAAGCGATTTTGTTTCCAAGCAACTTCTGGTACATGAATAGTGAACACACCACTATGTTGCTTTCGACCTCACCTTTCCAAACGCCTCCTCTCACTCTTCTTCACGCATTTCACCAGGCAGCACACCATAAAAGCCATTGACATCAACAGAATGATGGCACAGCTCACGATGGAGGCGATGACGGCCACTTTAAATCCAAACGTGTCGTATTTTGATAAGGCTATAAAACAGGAAATAAATTATGGCCATGTATTCAAAATGGAAAGTCCATTTAATCATTAAGCCATCGTTTAAGCTCCTACATTATTTTCAATGGCAGAGACTTGGTTTAGCCCTCAGCTTGAAAAATGATGTTATATTCTGGATGCCATTCAAAGTAGATACTGTCCTTAAGGCAGCTCTTAAGATTGACCCTATTTCTATATCACTAATGTTCATGGCTACCTTGTGACAGATATTGATTAGATACAACATGCCAAATAGCCTGTGGTGATAAATATACATGTATATTGAAGTCTCAGAGAATCTTACATTGTATTTTGGAACTTTTGCAATGAAATATGCATGGCTTTATGAAACCACATCCACAGGTATCAATTTTTTAAAACAATTCATGTAGATACTCCAGGAGGTAAATGTATCAAGCTGCGGGTTTGAAAAAGAGGAGACGTTGTCTATAGCAACCAATCAGATTCTAGCTGTCATTTTGTAGAACATACTAAATAAATGATAACTGGAATCTGATTGGTTGCTATAGGCAACAGCTTCACTTTTTCAAACCCGCAGCTTGATAAACTTACCCCAGGTGAGAATAAGTATTATGAATTTGAGTAATGCAAAAGACTTTCAATTCACAAAGAAATAGGTATACTACTTTAATTACATTGTAGAACTGTAACAAGCACCATTCAATCTTCTCTGACTTTCCATTGTAGCTCAGTTAAACAGTAAAGCGAGATGGACTATTTTATCCTTCTTCCATCACAAACTGTATAGCACTTACTGGCTAAAATGTGCTGATATGGGGGCAGGGAAGCCTCAAATGAGACGGTTATGCTTGCTATAAATGTCACTGACCATGCCCCTGCGTGTAAATCCATCAATCTGTACAAATCTTTTATGTTCATTAGGAGACTGCAAGCCTGTCACTTAGACAAAGGCTCCTGTACATCCAGAAAGTGATGCAAGATAGGGAAGCACCACAACCCCTAAGCAGCTTTTTCAATATGTCTACTTTCTGCAAAGGAAAGAGACAGATAGCATCTTAGTCAGAAGAATATATCTAAACAATAAGGGCCTGAGTCATTTAGGAAAGTAAGGCAAAAAAAAGAAGTAAGTGTTCTCCGGGACAAACCATGTTACAATACAAGGGGTGCAAATTAGTTTATTATTTTGCACATAAGTTAAATACTGGCTGTTTTTTCATCTAGCACACAAATACATGATAGCTTTGTTTTTACACTGAAATTTAAAGCTGATCTAGGACTATAAATCTGTCCCCACATTTTATATTTACCTCCCCCTTCAATGCAACATGGTTTTGCCCAGGTGCAAAGTTACTCCTTTTTTAGGCGTTGCTCTCCTTAATGACCCAGGCTCTAAAAGTGCAAATGTAAAATTCTATATTGCATGTTTGTTTGTGTGTTTATGTCCAACAGTAGATTTATTTGCTTTATAAAATAGACCAATAACCATTAATAAACATTGTCTGAGTTAATAGTATTTAACTTTCTTATGTTATGCCTGCAATCTGTTGCCATTATTTGCCCTATTTTACATCTGGGTACCCCCACTCCTTTTGTTTTTGCTGTATGTTCCCTGTAAGCTGAGTAATTTGGAAAAGTAGGAGTTAAAATCTCTGTGCAAAGGGTTTTTTCATAGAGATAATTTGTTTACGTTTTAATTTCCAGATTTCTTGGTACTTTACACTCAGTGCTATAATTATTACATTTTAAATACTCCTCTTCATTTAGTACTAATTTTTAGATCTCCAAGATTAAAAATGGTTGTTTAGAATTGCATCTAAGGCATACTTGCCTACTCCTGAAAACTTGTTTGCGGGAGAGGGGGGCGTGACTGGAGGGTGGGAGGGGGCGAGGCGGGGCCCAATCGCGTCATTTTGGCCCCGCCCCCGCGAAAACGTCATTCACGTTGCAAGGGGCAGGGCCAAAATGACGCGATTGGCCTCGCCCCGCCCCCCTCCAAAATGGCGTGATTCGTCAAATGCGTCATTTGATTCTCTGTGAATTCCGGGATGCAGGAGAAATGTCAGCTCTCGCGGGAGCCCGGGAGACTGACCCGAATTTCGGGAGTCTCCCGGACTTTCCGGGAGAGTTGGTATGTATGATCTAAGGCTGGGTATACACTATATAAATTTTTTTCCAATGCAATATTGTTAACGATTTTACCAAAGACTGAAACTCCCGATCAACATGCCGATTCATGTGTACACACCTACACAATTTACCATCAGATCTGTGATCGTCATCTGTCATAACCATCGGCTGAAAAGATCTGCCTGTGAGTGCGTACACACTGCAGAATTTGTCCGACATCGTTCCATTGTTTATAGAGATTTTTAGTCCAGTTATAAAATCTAATGACTTGATACAATATGCTTTGGTACAATAAAACATGATCATTGGACACACTGATGCAATATCGGACCTAATGCATACTTACCAACTTTCTGTTGGTGAAATCCGGGAGCCTGCAGAGGAGGTGGGCGTAACGGGGGGATGGGGAAGGGGGGGGGTTCCAAATGGCGTCATTTTGCACCCGCCCCCATGACGTGATGACGCAAAATGCGTCATTTGACAGTGGGGGCGGGGCCAAACGCCGCGATTCACCGGGAATCGCGGCGTTTGGGACTTAATTCTGCCCACTTTACTAGGAAGTGGGCAGAATTATCCAGATGCGGGGGATTGCCACACTCGCCCGGGAGACTCTCGCAAAATGCGGGAGTCTCTCGGATATTTCGGGAGAGTTGGCAAGTATGACCTAATGGTTGTTTATCGTGTGATTGGCCCGATATTCGGGTGAAAAACCTGTACTGTGTACCCAGCCTAAAATGCAGAAAAGTAGGAATTAAATTTATGGAGTTAATCAATATTAACAAAATAGGGACATTTTCAGGAACAGAAAGTTTCAGAAACAGAGACAAATCTTTAACAAATCGGAACTTAGGCAACAACTATGATTCTCCAGTAGGTAAAAGGCAAAACAAGAGCCCCCTATGTTCTTCCCACAGTCACATAGATCAAATATTATATCATGTTTTAAAGACGCAGTGTGTTTTTTTATGGTAATAATCAGTTCTTATCATTCCCAAGAGTTCTGGTACAGTCCTTGTCATACTTGTCTACTCCTTAGCAACATTCGAGAGACTCCAGAATTTCGGGGAGTTCTCCCGGGCTCACAGGAAACAAATCAACCGTCCTGGATCCCTGCTCTCATCCTTGTAAAGAGAACAGGGACTTCATTTGTTTCATCAGACTCTGCTGTCATGTCCTAACTATATTATTTGCGTCTTCACGCCTCGCCCCCCCCCCCCGTCCACTTTGCATTTTCTCTTTGGACCAAAAAGTAAGCAAGGTCTTTGTGAAAAAGTCTTGTCAGATAAGTAACAAATATACATATATATGACAGATTACACCAATATTTTTGTTTATGAGGTGGTGGGTCTTTTTTTTTAATGTATTTTTTTTTTTAATATTCTTCTATTCTACATTTAACCTTTTTGTGTCGTGAGTTACAGTCAGCAGAGACAGATGGGGAGAGAACCGATGAGTCAGTAATATAGAAAAACATCTTTCTCTTCTCAACCTTATGATTAATTACATAAAAAAACATGTTTGTTAAAATCTAAATGTAGTATTAACTAAGATTTTTTTTTATACATAAAAGGGTACATTACTTGAGTATATGTGATGTGGGCTAATATACAAATTATTCCTTAAACAAGTATGAAAGCTAATAAATGCTAGAAACTGTATTCTAGAAATTATATTACTGTATAAGGAAGTGAGCAAAAATTTCAGACGATAAAGTATTAGTTACATAATTTAAGTGTCATACTCTCACCCCACACAGGGAAAAACAATGGATTATTTGAAGGACAATTGGACTTTTCCTATAATGTTTATAAAATGTGCTTACCCGTCTGGCTTCCCCAAGTTTCGCAGAGTAAGCGCAGCACGTCAGATCCGCCTCCCTGCAGCATCATAACAATGCTGCATCCAGCCAACATAATGACATGTGAAAGTCCCAGGACAGATAGTATTAGTGCTGGAAGTTTTACATGAACATTTGTCTCTCTGAATAATGACAGGTCGAGGGGGAGGTATAGCGGAGGATTTATTTAATCAAAGACCACTTCCAAACATCTACTAAAGAGGAGTGGATCCTTTGTTATTTCTAAATATTTTTTAAAAAAATGGAATTGTCTTTTAAGGGCTCAAATAAGGAATTGTTTAATTGATTTTAATTAACTAAATTAGAATTAAATTAAATAATTTTAGTGCTAAAAACAGAAAGGTATTGTTTTAATTACTGTACCTTTAATTACTCTCTACAAACCCAAAGTAGAAGGGACCATGCTATATTGCCAATCCCTGACTTTCAAACTTGGTGCCTGTATAATAACTTTTTTGGTAATTGATTTTCCAACAACTTATATGATATCATTAAACTGCTGTGTGACTCCAACACCAGCATAACAGAACTTACCTTTCTATTAAGGTTAGTTGTGAGTAGGGATGAGCGCACTCGGATTTCTGAAATCCGAGCCCACCCGAACGTTGCGGATCCGAGTCGGATCCGAGACAGATCCGGGTATTGGCGCCAAATTCAAAAGTGAAACTGAGGCTCTGACTCATAATCCCGTTGTCGGATCTCGCGATACTCGGATCCTATAAATTCCCCGCTAGTCGCCGCCATCTTCACTCGGGCATTGATCAGGGTAGAGGGAGGGTGTGTTAGGTGGTCCTCTGTGCTGTTTAGTTCTGTGCTGTTTAGTTCTGTGCTGTTTAGTTCTGTGCTGTTTAGTGCTGTGCTGTGCTGTGCTGTTTAGTGCTGTGCTGTGCTGTGCTGTGCTGTGTTCTGCAGTATCCTGCAGTATCAGTCCAGTGGTGCTGTGTGCTGTGCTCTGTCCTTCTGAGGTCAGTGGTGCTGCTGGGTCCTGTGCTGTGTCCTGTTCAGTCCAGTGGTGCTGTGTCCTGTGCTCTGTGCTTCTAAGGGCATAGTTATTTCCCCAATATTCCCCTGTGTTTAAAAAAATAAAAAATTTTTTTTTTAAAAAATACCAAAAACTACTTTAATATTTTTTAATTACCACAAAATTTTCACAACCAATCCTGCAGTATAAGCCCATTGGTACTGCAATATTACCAAGTTCACACATTCAGCAGTAAAAGTCCAGTGGTACTGCAATATTACAAAGTTTACACATTCTGCAGTATCAGTCCAGTGGTGCTGTGTCCTGTGCTCTGTCCTGCTGAGTTCCGTAGTGCTGCTGGGTCCTGTGCCGTGTCCTGTTCAGTCCAGTGGTGCTGTGTCCTGTGCTCTGTGCTTCTAAGGGCATAGTTATTTCCCCATTATTCCCAAGTTTTTAAAAAATAAAAAAAAAGTAAAAAAAAATAAAAAATTAAAAAAAAAAAAAAATATATAATAATTATAACCAAATTTGCAAAACCAATCCAGCATTATAAGTCCATTGGTACTGCAATATTACCAAGTTCACACATTCTGCAGTATCAGTCCAGTGGTGCTGTGTCCTGTGCTCTGTCCTGCTGAGTTCCGTAGTGCTGCTGGGTCCTGTGCCGTGTCCTGTTCAGTCCAGTGGTGCTGTGTCCTGTGCTCTGTGCTTCTAAGGGCATAGTTATTTCCCCACTATTCCCAAGTTTTTTAAAAATAAGAAAAAAGTAAAAAAAAATAAAAAATTTAAAAAAAAAATAAAAAATAATAATTATAACCAAATTTGCAAAACCAATCCAGCAGTATAAGTCCATTGGTACTGCAATATTACCAAGTTCACACATTCTGCAGTATCTTGTGCTACATATAATGGAGACCAAAAATTTGGAGGATAAAGTAGGGAAAGATCAAGACCCACTTCCTCCTAATGCTGAAGCTGCTGCCACTAGTCATGACATAGACGATGAAATGCCATCAACGTCGTCTTCCAATCCCGATGCCCAATCTCGTAGTACCGGGCATGTAAAATCCAAAAAGCCCAAGTTAAGAAAAAGTAGCAAAAAGAGAAACTTAAAATCATCTGAGGAGAAACGTAAAGTTGCCAATATGCCATTTACGACACGGAGTGGCAAGGAACGGCTTAGGCCCTGGCCCGTGTTCATGACTAGTGGTTCAGCTTCACCCACGGATCTTAGCCCTCCTCCTCCTCCCCCCCCCTACAAAAAATTGAAGAGAGTTATGCTGTCAGCAACAAAACAGCAAACAACTCTGCCTTCTAAAGAGAAATTATCACAAATCCCCAAGGCGAGTCCAAGGGTGTTGGTGGTTGTCAAGCCTGACCTTCCCATCACTGTACGGGAAGAGGTGGCTCGGGAGGAGGCTATTGATGATGTAGCTGGCGCTGTGGAGGAACTTGATGATGAGGATGGTGATGTGGTTATTGTAAATGAGGCACCAGGGGGGGAAACAGCTGATGTCCATGGGATGAAAAAGCCCATCGTCATGCCTGGTCAGAAGACCAAAAAATGCACCTCTTCGGTCTGGAGTTATTTTTATCCAAATCCAGACAACCAATGTATGGCAATATTCCAAATGCACTGACATTATCAAAAACAAGAGGTTGTCACACGCTAAAACTCCAACATGTATATGATGGAGAGGATGGAGGAGCAGCCGTATGTGTAGTGTAATGCAGATCTGTTGAAGGTTTTTTATATATTTTATTGTGGTGCCCAGTGCCCACTCCTCTACGCAGTCCAGATACATTTATTGGTGCGAATCATAAAAGTTCAGGGTTTTTAATATATATTGTGGTGACCCACTCCTCTACGCAGTCCAGGTACATTTATTGGTGCGATTCATAAAAGTTCAGGGTTTTTAAGATATCTTGTGGTGACCCACTCCTATACGCAGTCCAGGTACATTTATTGGTGCGATTCATAAAAGTTCAGGGTTTTTAATAGATATTGTGGTGACCCACTCCTCTACGCAGTCCAGGTACATTTATTGGTGCGAATCATAAAAGTTCAGGGTTTTTAATATATCTTGTGGTGACCCACTCCTCTACGCAGTCCAGGTACATTTATTGGTGCGAATCATAAAAGTTCAGGGTTTTTAAGATATTGTGGTGACCCACTCCTCTACGCAGTCCAGGTACAATTATTGGTGCGAATCATAAAAGTTCAGGGTTTTTAAGATATTGTGGTGACCCACTCCTCTACGCAGTCCAGGTACAATTATTGGTGCGAATCATAAAAGTTCAGGGTTTTTAAGATATTGTGGTGACCCACTCCTCTACGCAGTCCAGGTACAATTATTGGTGCGAATCATAAAAGTTCAGGGTTTTTAAGATATTGTGGTGACCCACTCCTCTACGCAGTCCAGGTACAATTATTGGTGCGAATCATAAAAGTTCAGGGTTTTTAATATATTGTGGTGACCCACTCCTCTACGCAGTCCAGGTACAATTATTGGTGCGAATCATAAAAGTTCAGGGTTTTTAAGATATTGTGGTGACCCACTCCTCTACGCAGTCCAGGTACAATTATTGGTGCGAATCATAAAAGTTCAGGGTTTTTAATATATTGTGGTGACCCACTCCTCTACGCAGTCCAGGTACAATTATTGGTGCGAATCATAAAAGTTCAGGGTTTTTAATATATTGTGGTGACCCACTCCTCTACGCAGTCCAGGTACAATTATTGGTGCGAATCATAAAAGTTCAGGGTTTTTAAGATATTGTGGTGACCCACTCCTCTACGCAGTCCAGGTACAATTATTGGTGCGAATCATAAAAGTTCAGGGTTTTTAAGATATTGTGGTGACCCACTCCTCTACGCAGTCCAGGTACAATTATTGGTGCGAATCATAAAAGTTCAGGGTTTTTAAGATATTGTGGTGACCCACTCCTCTACGCAGTCCAGGTACAATTATTGGTGCGAATCATAAAAGTTCAGGGTTTTTAAGATATTGTGGTGACCCACTCCTCTACGCAGTCCAGGTACAATTATTGGTGCGAATCATAAAAGTTCAGGGTTTTTAATATATTGTGGTGACCCACTCCTCTACGCAGTCCAGGTACAATTATTGGTGCGAATCATAAAAGTTCAGGGTTTTTAAGATATTGTGGTGACCCACTCCTCTACGCAGTCCAGGTACAATTATTGGTGCGAATCATAAAAGTTCAGGGTTTTTAATATATTGTGGTGACCCACTCCTCTACGCAGTCCAGGTACAATTATTGGTGCGAATCATAAAAGTTCAGGGTTTTTAATATATTGTGGTGACCCACTCCTCTACGCAGTCCAGGTACAATTATTGGTGCGAATCATAAAAGTTCAGGGTTTTTAAGATATTGTGGTGACCCACTCCTCTACGCAGTCCAGGTACAATTATTGGTGCGAATCATAAAAGTTCAGGGTTTTTAAGATATTGTGGTGACCCACTCCTCTACGCAGTCCAGGTACAATTATTGGTGCGAATCATAAAAGTTCAGGGTTTTTAAGATATTGTGGTGACCCACTCCTCTACGCAGTCCAGGTACAATTATTGGTGCGAATCATAAAAGTTCAGGGTTTTTAAGATATTGTGGTGACCCACTCCTCTACGCAGTCCAGGTACAATTATTGGTGCGAATCATAAAAGTTCAGGGTTTTTAAGATATTGTGGTGACCCACTCCTCTACGCAGTCCAGGTACAATTATTGGTGCGAATCATAAAAGTTCAGGGTTTTTAAGATATTGTGGTGACCCACTCCTCTACGCAGTCCAGGTACAATTATTGGTGCGAATCATAAAAGTTCAGGGTTTTTAAGATATTGTGGTGACCCACTCCTCTACGCAGTCCAGGTACAATTATTGGTGCGAATCATAAAAGTTCAGGGTTTTTAAGATATTGTGGTGACCCACTCCTCTACGCAGTCCAGGTACATTTATTGGTGCGAATCATAAAAGTTCAGGGTTTTTAAGATATTGTGGTGACCCACTCCTCTACGCAGTCCAGGTACATTTATTGGTGCGATTCATAAAAGTTCAGGGTTTTTAATATATATTGTGGTGACCCACTCCTCTACGCAGTCCAGAAAGATACCTTGTTGCAACGTTTTGGACTAATAACTATATTGTGAGGTGTTCACAATACACTGTAAATTAGTGGAAATGCTTGTTATTGAATGTTATTGAGGTTAATAATAGCCTAGGAGTGAAAATAAGCCCAAAAACTTGATTTTTAAACTTTTTATGTTTTTTTCAAAAAAAATCCGAATCCAATACCTTAAATCCGAACCGAGACCTTTCGTCAAGTGTTTTGCGAGACAAATCCGAACCTCAAAAATAACGAAAATCCGGATCCAAAACACAAAACACGAGACCTCAAAAGTCGCCGGTGCACATCCCTAGTTGTGAGTCCATACACACGGTAACAGCCGATACAAATGTGGTGAGTTTGGTTGTGGGGCCATGCTACCTTGGGCCCGAGTCATTAAGGAGAGCAAGGCAAAAAAAGGAGTACATTTGCTCCTGGACAAACCATGTTACAATGCAAGGGGTGTAAATTAGTTTATCATTTTCCGCATAAGGAAAATACTGCTTTTTGTTGTCATGGAGCACACAAATACTTGATAACTTTATTTTTACACTGAAATTTAAAATTGATCTAGGACATGCCCTATCCCAAATATAATATAATATCTGTCCTCACATTTTCAATTTACCTCCCCCTCCAATACAACATGGTTTTGCCCAGGTGCAAAGTTAATCCTTTTTTATGCTTTGCCCTCCTTATTGACTCATGTCTTTCATGTTTTCAGATACTACCCAACATCTCTTGGGCCATTGGTTATTTCCATCTCACTTTCCTAAGCTGAGGACATTCTTAGATATAATGGAATAAAAGAAAAACACAAAACAATATGAGATGCAGTATTACATCAGAAAAAGCTCATTTATAGAGGCAGATTGACTTTATAGGGGTTGGGTCAGTCCCTGGGGAGACAGGCAGTAATGCATGTTGGGCCAAATCAGCTCATATCCAATCATGTGCCACCTTCTCCTTGTTCTGCAAAGCTTTGTTGTTTCAGACACTGAAGTGTCTCCTGGTCTAATCACAGTAAAATACAGCTATAACTTTTTATGGGCTACATTGTAAAAATATAAAATATTAGGAATGTCAGTGCAGCATTAATCATAAAATTACAAGTATAAAAACAGAACACAGTGAAATCAATCTCTTACATTTACAAGATGGGGCTGTAGCCGTCCATACGGAGCTGTTTCCTTTCCAGACACAAGTCGTTAACTCCTCTCCAACCAATTGATAGGAAGAGGAACACTGAAACCTAATAACTGTCCCAACCGAAGAGCCATTTCCATGCAGGATGTGTAACGAGCCGGACTCAGGCGGCACAATCTTTTTACACTGACCTAGAAACAAGCACAGAGAAAAGCAACGATTGCTGGGATTTCAAATAATCAATGAACAGGAGGCTGAGCGTGTAGACCATAAATAAGAGGTCATCTCTAAGTAATCCTAGTTTCATGCTACATTGAGCAGAAAGTGTCTATAAAGCAATCTGAAAATTCCCTGACCCCGTTTCCTGCCAGAGAAACACAAGTTACATTTTTACTAGCATGCTCTTAGCGTTACCGTTTTATTTCAGCAATGTCTTCTATTTTTTGTTTTTAAATAAAAAGTTCCCATTTATAAAATGGAAAAAAATAAGAAACACTTTGAACCTGATTGGTCAAGGCGCGCATAATGAGCGCTTAGTGCGTATGCCTGCATTCTGTGCGCTTTAAAACAAACGCATGGAATGCAGGCATACGCACTAAGGAGCGGATCTGAAGATACGTGTGCTGATGAATTCGGGGGTAGGTCTGCTCAGTTCTACTGCACAAGACACTGCAGTATACTTCCAATACCTAGTGGAATATAAATTCGCAAACAAACACACAGAAAAAAAATAATCAATTAATGTCACCTGTTAATAATAATATAGGCAGTAATGATAAAACAATTTGAAAAAAGTGTTTTTTTAAATATATTTTTTCCCTGTGAAATACATTAATTAGGGTGTTCTTAATGTCTACTGAACATAAGGTACATTTCTACAGTTGCTCCTGATTGCAAACCCATGTTAGAGCATGCATACGCGACTGTTATCACTAGCACTCAGGACTTAGACTAGCCCTGTAGCAGGACCAAGAGATACGGCAGAAAAGCGAGAACCTTTGAGATGCCCAAACTTTGAATCGGAAGTGGCTGCATGCGCTAGAGTTTAGCACGTCCTTACTGTACATTGATAACGGCCGAACGCCCCTTCCCCGCCCTCATCCCTCCCAGAAATCGTTAGCTGTAGTGTCCTCTGCGTATGTAGATGATTTTTATGATTTATAGAAAAAAGTTGCTGCGTTTAGTTGCATATGGTCTGGTTCTTGGCATGCACAGATAAAATTTGCGGATTACACAATCAAAATCAGCATCTATGTTCCTTGATGAATCAGACCCTTTGAGTCCACATTTGTAGAACTGCAGAGCCAACTGGGAATGTGCATGTTGAAAAGGAATTTCTACCACTGCTTTATTGCATTCATTTTAACTTTACAATTCATCCACCTAAAATGCTGCTCATTCCAGTTTCATTTGGGTCATAAATAAATCATAAAAGAGAGGGGACATTGGGATTGTCTACATTATATTTGTCGCTATCATATATTAGCAATTTTTTATTACATTGGTTGAAATACTCCAATAAATTCATAGTCCTGCATAAATTGCACCTAGAAGGTGTAAATGGTATCACATTGAAAGTATAAATAAGCTAAGGGTTAATATCTCTCACTTCCAAGGAAGGACATAGAAAGCTCAAGTCTTTTTCCATGGAAACAAGGGCCACATGGCTCTAGAACTTATATGATCTGGTGTCAAAATGAACTAAAGCCCAAATGACCTGATATACAAATGAATTAGATCCCAAATGTTCTAATGCTATCTAGTGGGATGGCGGAGATAATATGTACCCCAAATACAGAGCCTATCCTAGGGACCACTATACATTTGTAACCACAATACAATGCAGTGTCCAGTGGCGACCACAATTCAATTCGGAACCCATTGCAGACCACTATTTAGTGGAGGTCTTATTGCTGATCTCCCTAGCTTCTGTTAGGGACTTACCTTTTTCTTAAAGCCTTCCAGTCTCATGCCTAAACTCCCACCGGTCGGCTACCTCTCTTTCTCATCCCTTCTTCCATTCTCCCCCTTCCTCCCGTCTCTCCGTCTCATCCATGTGTCTGTCTGTCTTCCCCTCCCTTTAGATTGTTCGCTCCTTTGAGCAGGGCTCTCCTACCTTCTGTTTCCATCACTTTTAACTGCGCTCTCCAGCTACTCAGCTCACCTCCTCTCAGTCCCTCTGCCCTCTGTCTCCTCTCGCTTCTCTCCGCTCCCCTCAGTGACTCTCAACCTGTCATCTGTGCCCACCCTCTTGGGCCATAGTTACCTGCCTGTACTCACTTTTCCCCTCCCTCCCTCTCTTTCATGCTGTGCCTGAGCCCCCAGAGTTATAGTGCTTACTGTTACTTGTACTGTGCTGTTTCACCTTGTACTGTGCCATTGTTTGTCCTTGTACGGCGCTACGGATACTTTGTGGCGCCCTATAAATAAAAATTATTAATAATAATAATAATACCTCTCTGACAGCTGCTTAGATGTACAAGCTCCCACTCTGCAGTTATTTATGCACATTGATTGCTGGGTGGGTGCGCTCACTGCAACATTTATAACATGACTGAGATATCCAGACTGACGACACATACTATGCATGGTTTTAATTGCCTATTTGAGGTTAAGTTGGTCCTCTATGTCTCCTGCAGGGGTCAGATCATTATCAGGGAAACATATACTTTCCCACTATTATCAGAATTATTATTATCTTCTCTAATTTTGTTAGGGGTGCATATAACTTTATATAACACCCCATTTGAATGTGTAGCCATGTGAAAACCACATAGCAATGGAGCAGGCTACCTTGAAGTGTTGGGACTTGAGTATTTCAATGTCCTTCTGGTACCCAAAACTTCGATTTCTGCTTGAGTTTTGTCTCAGATTAAAACTTAAATGTACTATTTCACCTTTGAGCACAAGCCCTTAGATTAAGGTGAGGCCTACAGCTAGAGCCCTTCATAACTTGAACCCTTGATATAGTGGGGAATCAGGATAATGACTGTCACATGTGACAGGTGCACTTCAGCATGAGTACCGAGAGAAGATTCCAGGTCTTCACTGTAATGAATGATGTATGGATCTCAAGAGGTAAGAGCCTTAACGTATCCACTACAGACAGACAGGGGGCAACAAAATGGCACCTAGTGTGGGTCTCTGATCAGGAAGCTGAGAGCTCCCCATATCAAGAGTTATTGATCATTAAACAGAGGAGTGGGGCAGCACAGTTGCTCTAGCTGGAGCAACTAACTTTGGACACCATGGGCTAGATTTACTAAACTGCGGGTTTGAAAAAGTGGAGATGTTGCCTATAGCAACCAATCAGATTCCAGCTGTCATTTATTTAGAACATTCTACAAAATGAAAGCTAGAATCTGATTGGTTGCTATAGGCAACATCTCCACGTCTTCAAACCAGCATTTTAGTAAATATACCCCCATGTCTGAGCATCTTTGGGTGTCCAACCCCAACAAATGTTCCCAGTAAGAGCAATGCCCGACTAAGACATCACATTGAGACACCCGGAAACTTTAGTGAGACTTTTGAGATTGTGAATTGACAACATGGTGTACGCTGTGAACCTACATGAACTGTGACAGGCAGCAGCAGAGTGTAAAGAGGGGTCACGTGCCTCTTGAACCCCAAAAATAGTCAGGGAATGCAAGGGAAAGAATACCCTCAGTGCAAGTCAGTAGTTAAGGACTGTTCTACTTTATGTCAAGAGGAGGGAGGGTAGAAGAAAGTAAGAAAACCATATGGACTGGGCTTGAAATCTCTGAGTGTGACTTACCTTTTAATTGTCCTTTATGACATAGACCTATCCTTTATCCTAATATATTGTAATATCTGATATTTTGTCCACGACTGTTTCAACAAAATCATTATATATCGTGTGACGCTATTTACAAATAAAGTTGTTAGAAAAAAAAAAGAAATCTCTGAGTGTGCACTTTTCACTTTACTGAACAGTGCAGCAATATAAAGAGTAAATGCCATATTGATTCACCAGTTGCAGCTTTACCATGTAGGGACATTTGTTATAGCAATAAAACACCATTTAACAGACTGTTGTACGAAATGTTATCTATATCTCTGTCAAAACAAACCAGAAATGCATACATGACCTGTATACTGTGCGGTACTACAAAATGTTACACTGCTGTAGAAATAAAGTAGTAATTATTCAGTTCAATGATTTCATTTATATTTTAAAGTCCAACATAGAGTATAACTTGTAAGGTTGAGCATGTATGGTGCCCTTGATATCACGAAAAATCCTCAAGGATCCTCTTCTGTGTCTGATATGTGAGAGGTAATTAACCATAAGATCACATTTTGCTGGATTAATTGAGTCAAGCAGAAAACTCAATGGAACCTACATATGTCAAGAGGGATAAATTGGGCGCTGGAGATAATATCTCAATCATCAGCTTCACAACAAAACAACCGTGAGTGGGCATGTAGCCTGTGACCCTCACTGCGCTGTAAGTGCCTCAATTAAAACAGTGCCGTGAGTCACGGAAATATGTACTGAGAGCCCAGGAGACAGACAGAAACTGAGCTCTGCTCATGTCAAACTGGTATAATTTGGACCTCATATTACTACTCACTAAACTATATTACACTCCAGGGGTAGCTACAGGGAACCCATAGGCTGAAAATGTGTGGACCAACGATACAGTACGGCTGATAAATTAACCAGCGGTGGAAATAATGCGGAATAGGATTGCTCTCGCAACTGCTGATGTTCAAGAAGTAAGGTGTTCAAATAAATCTAATCTATATGAACAAAAACTTGTATTAAAATGTTTCACTGAATATAAGCACAGCACAAAGAGTTATACAATGGCTGCATCTACCACATATCATCATCACCATTTATTTATATAGCGCCACTAATTCCGCAGCGCTGTACAGAGAACTCACTCACATCAGTCCCTGCCCCATTGGGGCTTACAGTCTAAATTTCCTAACACACACAGGTCAATTTGTTAGCAGCCAATTAACCTACCAGTATGTTTTTGGAGTGTGGGAGGGAGCCGGAGCACCTGAAGGAAACCCACACAAACACAGGGAGAACATACAAGCTCCTCACAGATAAGGCCATGGTCGGGAATTGAACTCATGACCCCAGTGCTGTAAGGCACCACCGTGCTGCCCATATATGCACTAAGGAGCCAAATCTTTATGTGGCCCACATACACACATTTTCTGAGGGGTTTCCAAACAATGATTCCATTTCTGTGAACTAATTTTTAATCCATTTTTTTTTAATCAGATCATAAATAAAAAAAACAACCAATTGCTTTGCACAAAATACAGTTTTGGACTGGAAGAACAGAAAGATATTTGCAGTGCATGTGTAATATCGGAACCATTGCAGGATGGTTATTGTTAATTATAATAGACTTTATAATCAGTTTAAATAAAAATGAAAAAAATTGAATACAACCATATTATTGACTGATTTGGTCATCTACATTTGATCATATTGGATCAATTGACACCTACCTACATGCTAATACTTTAGCAATTTGGAAAGAAAAAACAACTATAAAATTGTGACCAGATTTATTCATATTTTTTTGGTTTAGACTTTCTGGGGGGTCCTCTAGAAACTAGACAGGAGAGGGTGTAAAATGGGCTCTGTCTTAGTCATTGGGTTTCCTTGGAATACAAGAGATCCCTTACATAAAGAAGGTTTAATCTCAACATTAACTTTATTCTGTTGCTCATCATAATTCCAACTCTTTTTCATAACTTTGACCATAGCCCAAGATCTAATCCAATTAGCTGACTGGTCCAGGGGCGGATCTAGAAAAATGCTGTACCCGGGGCGAGATAGGGGGGGGGCGATTTAGGCCCCGCCCCTTTCTAACATCTTAGGCTGCTGACAGCTGCACACTATGTGCAGGTCCGTCCAGCCGTGACAGGCAGGGACAGTGTACTGCCCGGCTGCTCTGATTGTGTTTTAAACACAGTCAGAGCAGCCGGGCAGCACACTGTCCCTGCCTGTCACGGCTGGACGGACCTGCACATACTGTGCAGCCGTCGGCAGCAAGTGTCTGCTAGGGGGGGGCGATCGCCCCGATCCACCACTGGACTGGTCTGAAACTTGTACAATACATTGAACACCGTTTGAGCGAAGAATATACCACTGCATGGGGCTTATTACCGTTAGTGGTTTAGAATGCTCCATATTTATCAAAGACTATTATTAGCAGTGCAAAAGAAGAGATTAGACTATGTATATATTACTATCTACATAAATAGCAGTATACTAGCAGTATCCCAACAACAGACTACAAATATATGTGACCGAAAGAAGACAATGTACCAATACTTTATCTAGAATTGTTATTGTTGTGTTCATTTGGGGATTTCTCTGATTCACAAACAAGTACACATACCTAGATTTTAACATACAATTAACCATAGAGCACAGCTTACTTTTCGGGGACTCGACAGCAGTAGGGGAACGTGACCAAGGAAGATGTCCAAGGATAGGATTGGGCACCACAGTGGCTAAGTGGTTAGCACTTCTGCCTCACAGCACTGGGGTCATGAGTTCAATTCCCGACCATGGTCTTATCAGAGGGGAGTTTGTATGTTCTCCCCGTGTTTGTGTGGGTTTCCTCCGGCTGCTCCAGTTTCCTTCCACACTCCAAAAACATACTGGTAGGTTAATTGGCTGCTAACATATTGACCCTAGTCTGTCTGTGTCTCTCAGTCTGTGTGTGTGTTAGGGAATTTAGACTGTAAGCTCCAATGGGGCAGGGACTGATGTGAGTGAGTTCTCTGTACAGCGCTGCAGAATTAGTGGTGCTATATAAATAAATGGTAATAATAACAATAATAATAGGATGTGAGACAATTATATTATATTAATATACAGAAGCTCTAGCTTTGCCCCACTCCTGACAAATTGCTTTGCCCCACTCCTGACAAATTGCTTTGCCCATCACTATAAATATAGCAGAGTGGTGGGTGATTCCAGTTTATTTAAAGCTATCTCCATCTACAGCTTTTACTGATCAACTGCCACAATTAATTTTTTTTATAACAACATATACTTTCATTTTTTATTATCATACGGACACCAACATACAACTGGAAAAAAAACCACAACAAGAGGATATGTCTTTAGTTATATATTCATTCTAGAGAACCTTTGGACTCTACATTTAAAACTATATATCAGACCAGATAGGAACAAGAGGATTTTGGTTGAAAAGTGGAACAGCCCCTCCAAAAGAGAAAATGCAGAGAGGTACCGTATTCTAAGGTGGTGACTGTGACAGGATGGACCGCCTATGCCACTTTGGCTGTTGTTGCTGGGAACCGGCTGGGTTTACTTTGCCACCATTCCCTCTCGTTATCCCAAATGCACCCTCTCAGCGCAGTAGGAGGGGCTTACAAATGCTGCCACCACTGGACTCCTTTACCGCCACCCAGAACCGGGTTTCTTCTGGATAACTGACGCTGCTAGTGTACCCCGTTACTGGTGTACCTGGGCTGGTACTCCTGACCTCTTCCTATAGATCAGTGTTACTGTGGATGGATCCTCCCTGGCCTATCACACAGGCCAGAGCTGATGGGTAGGGGACAGAGCGGTGCTGGGTCCAAACCTTAGAAACAGCCGGAAACAGATTAGATTTTGAGTCTAATCTGTAGGTCACAGGATTTTCAGTATCAAAGACATTTGCAAGCAGGTCTTTGAAGCAAGTGATGTTTATTTGCAGTCACACTGATTTAAGGTACCAGTGATCAGGTCAGATGGAACAAGTAGAACAATTTTCAATACAAGCCAGTGCTTTTTATACATATTGTAACACAGCCTTACTGGGTAAGCCAGCCCACTTGAGGTCTGAGCTATTTTTAGAATCAGGATGCAATTTGTTTACCCAAACATGGATTTACATGCAATGCAAAGCTAACAATATTTACACTTATCTGTGATATTCTAAAACTTGGTGTGATTTCTTGCATCTTGTTTTGGACCCAGGAAATGAATTTAGCATGGATCCTTTCTTCAGACAACTGCAGAATACACATTCCCAAAGAATTGTCACAAAACCCCAAACAAGTGATTTCCCCACATCACGATACACAAAATACTTCCTCCAAAAAGGCTTATTGTATCAGATATATACCTCAAAAATCATGCATTTCCTCTAGCAAGGTTAAAACAAACGAGTTTCTTCCCTGGTCTCAGAAATAAAGATTTCCTTTACCAAAATATACACAATATAAAAAATCAGTAATCAGAATTTGCAATTCTATAAATAAGCACCCTGCGCTATTTCCTTTAAATAAATTTATACCATAAGTTACTTATAAGTGATCCAGTCACAGTGACGTATCGGGGGCAGGACGTGTTTTCCATAAGTGTAGGTAAAAAACACAGTTAAACAACACAATTGAACAAAGAGGGAACCGCATCTACTGACAAGTAGAAACATCTTTCACCAGCTATTGTCTGACACTTTACTGTTTATCTCACTACCCTGGGCAATAGAAGTTGCTAAATTAATTTTGCTTCTCTCTCTATTTCCTAAAAGTACTTGCTCATTTTTTCTCAAATCCTAAAATGTTTAACACATTTTATCTACGCGAATCTCCCTCAGGTTCTAGAATTATTTTCATTTGATTGTTTAAGACACACAAGGATCAGGCCCTCCATCATCTCACCGCTCACTCCTGCTCTGTCTCTGACTCCAACACCATGGCTCACTACCACTGCTTCCACTTACTCAGCTCCACAACTTCACTCATGTCTCACTATAGCCTCTACGCTCTATAACTGATATTGTTTTATATCTCAACTCTACTTTCATGCCATAAACATTCTTACAACTTCACTGCCACCTGTATCTCACAACTACCTCTGTGCTACTCTCCTGGCTCTGTTTGTAATGCTACTGTCATTGTTTCCATTTTAATGCCACTGTCTTACATTACCGTATCTACAACGATTGTCTTATTTGTCTGGCATCTCTGTCTGAATCCTTTTGCCAGTGTTTGTAATAACATAGATTTATTGCCATTGTTTAGCATCACTGGTTCTTCTATCGATGTCTACCTGACATTGTCCTACATCTCTGCTTCTCCTCTCCACCCCCATCGATTGCAGTCTACACTCTCCACCTCGTCTCTACCTACCCTACCCCCACCAATCTCTCATGTCCTCTACCGCTTCTCCACCGTGGCTGCTGGTAACATCAGCCACAACCCCTGGACCAGCCCTATCCCTAATATCACCTACCCATCCATGGGCAAGTCTATACAAGAGACCCTTCGAAAATTGTCATCAGTGACACCTGATGATAGTTAACACCGGCCTGGGGGCTTTGGTAAGTAGGGAGAAACCCTAAATCCTTTTCCTAAATAGACCCCTAAACTCAGCAAAGGAATGTCAACATACCTGTGATAAAATAACTCCGCCCTCAGAATAAATCATTATTAAGTAACATGAATTTTCCATATGTATGTTTTCTAGGAAATTACAGTTCCCATAAGGTATTTCAAATATGTGAGGCAAGCTAAGAAAACAGGGAGGAGAGATTTGACTAACTGCAGATATTGCTGAGATAAGAGAAACACTAATATTTTAACAAACGTCTTATACTGCATCCTGGGGGATTTGCTCAGGGAAAATGAACAATCCTCACACACACCTTTTTCAGAGATTAGCATTTCTGCTTGATTGTTCCACAAAATTAGATGCGAAGTTCACCAAGAAAATAATGGTGTATCTTCCCTCAATCATGTGAGAGGACATGAATTATGACTCAAGTAGAGGCGCACATATTTTCATAATTGTGAAATACTGTACAATGCATCTCTAATTCATTAAGTACACCTGCCATTCCCATATAATTGACCGCTCAATCAATGACAACATCCTGTGTGCAGACATAATGTTATTTAAAGCTTGTAGGCAGGTAGCAACTGGTCATTTGTGTGTGTGCAATTCAGAGAGAAAACAGACGACAGATTTAAGTAACTCAACTCAGTAGACTGATTGAGATGTGCTGAGACCATCAGTGTAAAATTGACAGCAGAATGCCTGGGGCTTTATATACCACAGTGTCACAGGTGTATCCACTAACCAACTGATATCCCCTTAGGATGTAAGCTCTCATGAGCAGGGCCCTCTTCCCTCCTGTCTCTATACCTATTCTTCTGCTCCAACTTCACTCTAATAGCCATCCCTGGAGTTCTTGAAGTCTTGGTATTATTTGTTTATTGTTCTGTACTGTTTCACATTGTATAGTTTACTGTTTGTATTATGTACGGCCCTAGGGAAATCTTGTGGCACCTAATAAATAAAGGATAATAATAACAATAATATTCAGCCAACAGTGGTCCTGAGCATTGATGAACGGTGCAGAATGAGGAAAACAAAACTTCTGCGGAGGAACAGATGGGTCATTCAACTAACAGTTAAATACAAGATACATGTGGGGCATAGCAGCCAACGCGTTTCGAATCAGTGAAAATCAAGAAAGTGCAAAGGGCTAAATACTTCAAACAATGGAGGACTTGGGAGGATATTGTCTGGTCTGAAGACCGTTTTTTGCTGTTTCACAATAGAAGACCCTGATATAGCCAACACGGCATGAATCCATGGATGCATCCCGCCAAGTGCCAGCAATGCAGGCTAGTGATAGAGGTGTAATGAGGGTTGTTTTCATCGTACTCTGGTTACCCTGATACAAGTAGAGCAACATTTGTCTGCTATGGTGCTATCCAATGGCAGCGTGGTGAGGATGCATTCCCATGGCACCTGCCTTTGGATCAGTGACTTTTAGTCTAGCTCAGTTCTCCTAATCTTGGGCTCTAGAGTGGTTGGTCACAAGAGCTGACTCTCTCTCCTTGATACTGCAGTACCAGTCTCTGTAGCTTGACCACAATAGAGTCTCAAGCTCTGCTAGCTGTGATACTTAGGCGTGTCAGCCCTCACTATTCCATTTTCCAACTGGCAAGTTTACTTCATACTTACCAACCTTAAAAAACTCCCCTAAGGGACGTTTCATACACTTTACTGTAAGCTGTTGCATGCTTATTGAATTATTGATATTGCTATAAATAAACATATGTATCTTCCATACTATATTTATGAGTTATTAAGGAGCGCAAAGCATAAAAAAGGAGTACGTTTGCACCTGGGCAAAACCATGTTGCATTGCAGGGGAGGTAAATTTAAAATGTTGGGACACACCTATAATTAGGGTAGGGCAACTTAAAATTTCAGTGTAGAAATAAAGCTATCAAGTATTTGTGTGCTGCATGAAAAACCAGTCAATATTTAACTTACGTTCAAAACAATAAACTAATTTGCACCCCTTGCATTGTAACATGGTTTTGTCCAGGAGAACATTTACTCCTTTTTTTCCCTTACTTTCCTTAATGTCTCAGGCCCTTAGTCTGCATTAGTGTATAGTCATACTCCTAACATGTATTAGATAGCACCACTGAATGGGACTGAGCACTAAATACTCCCATTGTTAGTGTATTTGAAAGGTCACTGTATTTGTAACGATCACTCGGGCACTGATATCCAATAACTTGGACTTCCAGTTACACTTTACACTTTCAATGAAAAAATAATAATAATAATAAAAAATATATAAAAGTAAAAAACAGAAAGAAAATACAAAAAAAATGGGGAAAAAATGTTTTATTTTAATAATATAGCCATCATGAGATGGCGCGAGTGATAGGAGGACAGCGGGAGTACTATGCTTTACATGTGGAAGCTTTCACCACACAGACCTGGTGAAAAATATAGCCAGGAGGCAAGGCATGATAAATAGAGTGAAGTCCTATCTCCAGCAAAAATGAAAAAATATTTTTTCTCCTAATAATAAATAGGCCTGTGAATCTCGTGCCTTATTTTTCCAGTGTCTCTCTTGGCAAGAAGCAACCAACAGCTGTTTATAACCTGTGTACGTGAATTCCTTCACCTGCCTCTCCCACTCCCCCACAATATCTCCGTGTAACAGATGTTTGCCCAGGCTGTGAAGATTAAGCAGATCTGCTCCCAGTAATTCACTTAAACAATAAAAGGACTTTTTAATGAGAGATTTTGTAGATAGACTGGTACTTGTATACACAGGCCAAATCTGTCTGTGAGAGCTATGAACCTGTAAATGAGGAAATCACATTCAAGACACCCAAAACAGGACAGTATTCAACAATATCCCATAATAAACATAATCACTGACTCTTCACTGTTCATAGTTAATAGTGAATGGGAACATCAGAGGGTCACTTAAGATGTATTACTTTTCTGTATTACAAGTCTCTGCCTTTATTCCCTATGTGTGGAAAGGTTTTATTCATTCCTAACCAGCTATTCAAATATTTTAAATTAAAATTACAGCAACAAGCATTATCGAATTATTATCAGTTGTTGCTCTTAGCAACCTGTTGAAAGTTTAATCACTGAATGATTCCTGCTTTCTAGTGTTCTAGTATACCATGGCATGGCAATCAGCTTTTACTATATACTAAATACATATTGCTGCGATATAGTAATGGGATATACAATATTTCTGTTAATAACTCTACCCTTGTTTCTGTCCCTCAAGTCCGATACCTTGGGGTCATCCTTGATTCCTCCCTCTCCTTCAAGCCTCACATTATGTCCTTCTGAAAATCCTTCTACTTCCACCTTCGGAACATATCCAAAATTCGCCCCTTTCTCACCACGGATGCTACGAAATCTCTCGTTCACTCGCTTGTAATCTCTCGCCTTGACTACTGTAACCTCCTTCTCTGTGGCCTACCTGATTCTCGCCTTGACCCTCTTAAGTCTATCCTCAATGCTGCTGCCCACCTAATTTTTCTCTCCTGCCGCTCTATCTCTGCTGTCTCCCTCCAACAGTCACTACATTGGCTCCCCATGGCCTACAGGATTATATTTAAACTTCTCACCCTCAACTTTAAAGCTCTTAATCAATCCTCCCCTCCCTACATCTCCAATCTCATCTCTACCTACACTCCTACCCGCCCCCTCCGCTCTGGCTGTGACCGCCGCCTCACTGATCACCTCTTCTCACTCCCGTCTCCAGGAATTTGCTCGGGCTGCTCCCCTGCTGTGGAACGATCTTCCACGTTCCATCAGGTTAGCATCTGCTCTCAAAGGCTTCAAGCGTGCCCTTAAGACTCATTTCTTTATTCAAGTCTATCAGTCCTCCTCCTAACTCTCTCCCCCAGTTATTACCAGCCTATTTGTGTCTCCCCTTTCCTTTAGGATGTAAGCTCTCAGGAACAGGGCCCTCTTTCCTTGTGTGCTCCTTCTACTATTCCAACACCCTCTGTACCTCTTGGCCTGCTTCCCTAGCCCTATTTTCTTAAGCTTCAGCCTACTTCTCGCTGATTTCTACAATCACTTTCACTCATTGTCCCAGTAATAATTTGATTTGCATTACCAAGTTACCTGTGTCTGTGTATATATTTTTGTTCATTTTTGTTCTTTCGGTATCATGTTGTGTCATGGCTCACTGTTTTTGGTATGTTATGTACGGCACTGCGGACCCTTTGTGGCGCCTTATAAATTTAATATAATAATAATAATACAACACAAAACCTATTTATAAAACCTAACTGGGCGCCATGTGACGCAGTTTCCCCATGCCAGCATGTAGCAGGTTGCTGTGCTTGTCTCAAATTAACATATTAAACTGTATTATGAATGGTGATGACAAATTAATTTATTCTAAATATTTTAATAAAGGTGTTTTGATGACTTTTGACTCCCGCTTGATGAAAAGTCCTTAATGAATATCCATTTTCTAAATGTCATATTCAAACTGCATCTTTTTATGTCATTACATAATCTGGTCATTTAACTTCAGAAAGAAAGTGTATTTGAAAAGCAAATATTACATTTAACACTGTAGTTTTTACTTAGAAATGCTGTTTCATCACTGCTTTTAATTAACAAAACTCTTGTGCATATCTGCCTATGAGTTAGTGACCAACATAGTAAATGTTTCAGCACTTATTTAGTCCTGTTTGAAGTCTAAGGGGTAAATGTATCAAGCTGAGAGTTTTCCGGCCGGTTTGAAAAGTGGAGATGTTGCCTATAGCAACCAATCAGATTCTAGCTGTCATTTTGTAGAATGTACTAAATAAATGATAGCTAGAATCTGATTGGTTTTTCAAACCCACCGGAAAACTCTCAGCTTGATACATTTACCCCTAAATTTGGTCATGCAAAGTGTTATCGGGCAATTGGCCCAATACTACAAATAGTGTGCTCACAAAGTGAGCGTGATGCCTAATTTGAACTAATTGGCTAGCTATCTGGCATGTTAAATTGTAGTTGGATGATGACTGCTGTCAGTCTCATTGTTGATCATCTTCTGACCACACTAACAGGTCCCTATATAAGCTATAAGAAAACCGGTCACATGGGCGTAGAAGAAGGATTGGCCCATGTGTGGTCAGCTTAAGACAACTGATAATGATCCTGGCATGTATACCAAGGACATGGTTGAGACACATCAGATCATTTTGCTAATGCCACAAATTCCCAGGTGTGAACTTTAAAGCAAAAGGTAGTTTTAACCAGGTCTAGATTAATATGACCGGTCTACTGTGAGCAACACCATGCCGCCAGAGGTGGTGTGGCCAACATCATGGAGGGCATGGGTAGTGCCCCCCTCCAACAACCTCCCTTTCCCTATCTTCTTTCTTTACATGATGCATACACCACAAACAGGTTTGTGCTATTCCTCAGGCTGCGGAATCAGTGGCGCTATATAAATAAATGGTAATGATGATGATGATGAATACTGAGCAGGACAGACCTCCCAAATGAAGACTTATCCTGACAGAATCAGGACAGTTGAGAGGTAGTTATGTTATTTTACTGACTATGAATGACGACAAAACAGAAACACATAAATGGTATCAATCAATACAGACAGGAGACTGCAATAAATGGTATGAATCAATATAGACTGGAGACTGCATATAAAAATGGTCTCAATAAAATTAACGAGGAAGAAATTATGTCAATATAGAAAAGAGGTTACACGTTGCAGAAATACCAGGAAGTATTGCAAGTAAGAGAAAGCAAGTATTATACTTTTATAGATAATAATATGCCCAGTACTGTTATTGTTATTATTATCCTTTATTTATAGGGCACCACTAAGGTCCAGCAGCGCCATACTGAGCGTATTAAACAAAATCAGTAGATTGCGTTACAGGACAATACAATAAACATATTGCAGTACAATTCACAGCACAGCTACGAATAGCCATACAGGGCAATAAGGTGCGAGGGGTATCATAAAACACTACAACTAAACAAAGGAAGGAGAGGGGGGGGGAATTAATCAGGGGCAAGCTCAAATTGTGCCCAGGTGCGTTGGCACAACTGCCAGTGTTACAGCCTGTGATTGAGGTGCAAACAAAAGGGAAATGTTGACACCAAGGACGGTGAGCCCAGTGAGGAGGTGCAAAATATAGGTGGCATGAAGAGGTCCTGCTCATGAGAGTTTACAATCTAGTATAGCATACTTACTTGCCTACTCTCCCGCTCATAAATTTCGGGGAGCCTTTTTGGACTCCCGGAAGAGTAGGCATCCGTAATGGACGGGGCTTAACAGTACAATTTCACACCAATAAGCATCCCCTGCTATAAGATGCTGTGATTATGGCATTTACTAGCAGGGGCAAGGCTACACGCCATTTCCTACCCCCTGTCACATGACCTCTCCTCTGGCATCTCCAGGAGGAGAGTTTTGAAAAGTCAGCAAGTATGTAGTACAGTACAGAACATCCTAGTGATATACAACACAGAGAGCTTTCTAGAGACCCATATAAAATGCAGAGAGCATTCTAGTGACCACCATACAATACAGAGAGCATTCTAGTGACCACCATACAATACAGAGAGCATCCAATACAGCCTATGATTAGAGAATGGTTCACATATCCACACAACTTAGTACCTGAATCCAGCCGCATTTCCTCTCTGTTTCAGTCCATAGGCCCCACCATCCGCATTATAGAAGGCGCTCACCGTCCTTCATACTCCTCTCTCCTCCTTCCTCTTCTACCTTCTCCTTCATAATCCTTGCCCTGAATCCATTGTCCTTCCCCAGACTGAACTTAATCACTCAGCCTTAATCACATGGTGACTAACGCTTTACGATTGAAAAACTAGCTTATTGGCTGCTATCAAATCGATCTCAGTCTCTGTGTGTGTGTTTGTGTGTGTATGTTAGGGAATGTAGACTGTAAGCTCCAATGGGACAGGGACTGATGTGAGTCCTCTGTACAGCGCTGCGGAATTAGTGGCGCTATATAAATAGCTGATGATGATGAACTCAGCAAACATAGCCAGGGAGTGGTGATGGGGGAAATTATTCAGCCCAGGGTTGATCCATGGCCCTTGTAATAAGGTAGCTGTTCCATGGGGAGGGGCCAGCCACAAGGAAGAGGTCCGGCCCAGATTTACCCCCAGGGCCTATTTGTGAGAGGCAGCCCATTGGTTTTGACTTATGAGAGGAACTCCCCATTCAGCTCTGGATATATATACAGTAACCTGTTCAACCTCCTATCGATCCCTATATGAAACAGGGGGTATATATCTACCTATACTATGCCAGAAAGTAATGCTAACTTTAGCCTGCGAAAAGTCTGACCATGGTTTCTATGGTAACAATAAGTGATCTTTCCCAGGTAGAATTCTGTGATATAATTTTTGTCAGTTATATCATTACATGTAACAATATCAGATACACTGACCAAAGGTACATACAATAATATATAAAGCCAGAAGCAGAAAAGAAAAAAATAACATTTTGCTTTCAAAATACTATAGCTATAGAATAATCTGCTTCTTTGTGTATAATGTAAAGTAGGAAAAATATGTTATGGTTTTCTGAAAATAATTACAGTGAATATAACAGAAGAATGCAATATAAAAGAACAGCATTTTTAAGTAAATAGAGTACTGTGCAAACTAATCGGAAACACTCAACATGACAACTGAAGCATAAATGAAATGTAAAAACGGATACTGAGAAATATCGTTGATTTGTGATGATGACAGTTTTGGAATTGAAAGAGCTGAAGCTGAATAGTTTAGGAGGAAAAAAAATCCAGTGAAATAGAGAAATATAATCCAGTACTCTGCTATTGTTTTTTTCATGTCAACTGTATTTGCAGGCTGGTAGGGAATTAAAACACAACTAATGATAAATCGAGATGACTGGAAGATCACTATGAAAAGAATTCATAACTCACTATAATTCTCAAGGCCAGAGAAAGGGGGATGCCTTTCAGATAACTTTAATCGATTGGCTAGTACATGGCCTTTTGCAACTTTTACTAAATAAATGTATCTTTCTAGCTTTCTGTGCTTTTCAGACATGTATGTGCATCATGAGGACACATTGTTTATTTTTATTGACCTGGAAACAGGGCCGGTGCTAGTATGTCGGGCGCCCCCCTGCAAAAAATAGATTTGCACCCTCCTCTTTTATAAATTATTTGTTCATTCAATAGTGCTTTTTCTTTTAATACAAATCATATAATACACTTTAATAAAGAGAGTAATAGAAATAAATACATCAAACAACAAACATGAATTGCTTTATGAATAATATAGATGAAGAATATGTATTCTTTTTAATAAGATTTAAATTTTAGGTAAATTATTTTGGTTGTGCCCCCTTCATCACATGGTTCCCCCTTGTCACATGCTGCCCACCTCTCCTCCATCACACGCTGCCCCTCTCCTCATCCACATTGATGCCGTCCTCTCCTCATCCACATTGCTGCCCCCTCTCCTCTACCACATGCTGCCCCTCTCCTCATCCACATTGATGCCGTCCTCTCCTCATCCACATTGCTGCCCCCCTCTCCTCAGCCACATGCTGTCCCCTCTCCTCCACCACACGCTGCCCCCTCTCCTCATCCGCATTGCTGCCCCCCTTTCCTTATCCACACGCTGTCCCCTCCCCTCCACCACACGCTGCCCTCCTCTCCTCATCCACATTGCTGCCCTCCTCTCCTCCATCACACGCTGCCGCCCTCTCCTCATCCACATTGCTGACCCCCTCTCCTCATCCACATTGCTGCCCCCCTCTCCTCCACCACACAATGCCCCCCCTCTCCTCCACAACATGCTGCCCACCCTCTCCTCCATCACACGCCACCACCTCTACTTTTTCAACCTTGTTGTCTCCCCTCTCATTTTTCAACTTTGATGTCCCCTCCCTCTCCTCCACCACATGCTGCCCCCCTCTCCTCCCCCACATGCTGCCCCCCTCTCCTCCATCACACACTGCCCCCCCCTCTTTTTTCCACCTTGCTGTTACTCCCCCTCTCCTTTTTCAACCTTGCTGTCCCCCCCTCTCTTTTTGCAACCTTGCTGCAATCCCCCCTCTCCATTTTCAACCTTGTTTTATACAGGTACTAGCTTTGTGCCTTATCTCTGGCTAATAAAACCACAAAAGCCAGCTCGAAAAAAAATGTGACATATATGGTCAAAGTTGCATGTACTAGCCAATAAATAAATATATTAATTATCTGAAGGTGGAAATCCTCTTTAAGAATCCTTAAAAATATACATGTTTTCACCTCCTCACGCTTTTAGATACAAATGGTCATATTGAGCAGCTAGCTACTCACAGTTATAACCACTACAAATCATTAAACCAATTAACAAAATACAGGGTATTACTGTAAATGTTGGAGCCATATGGATGCAGTGAGAAGCGTTCCAGTAGACAGATCAATAGAGCAGCCACAACAGAGGGACAGTTTAGAAGGGAAGAAGGAGGGGGGGATATTTAAGTAAAAAAAGAATGACTGGTCCCTCCAGAAAAGGTAGTAATTAGAACATACCGCTTCCTTGGTGAAGTTTGATGTTATCAGTGACATAAGCAGGTACCTTGGTAAATGGTATGTCATCAGCAGAATTAATAGGCATGTACATGCCATTTCCTTTTCTGAAAATAATGGGGGCAAATACAAAAATGTTCACCGCAATTCAATTACTAAACTTGTTTTCATCCTTAACAAGTTAAAAAGTAACTGTCATGAAACTTTAACTAAAGTTCACATTCCTGGAGAATTCTAAAGTCTGGCTCTCATAGTATAAGTCAGTGAAAGGCTGAATAACTGGATATGTGCGAGGTTGAACTTTAGAAAAGAGCCTGGATGTTTTATTTAATATTTTGCTAATAAAGACCACTTTGGAAATCACAACGCCAGCAACAGTTAAATAAACATCTTAAATCACCCTTAAGAAATCATATACACATGGATTGCCTATGTTTTATTACTAAAGGACAAATGTATCAGTTCTGGGATATATGCATATAAATCAGTCATTGGTTATTGGGCAGCTATATAGTGGGGCAAAGTATACATAGGGGTATATTTACTAAACTGCGGGTTTGAAAAAGTGGAGATGTTGCCTATAGCAACCAATCACATTCTGGTTATCATTTATTTAGCACATTCTACAACACGACAGCTAAAATCTGATTGGTTGCTATAGGCAACATCTCCACTTCTTCAAACCCGCAGTTTAGTAAATCTAGCCCATAGTATTCTCAGATCAACAACAGTCAAAGAGAGAAGTAGGAATGGTTGAGGGTAGGTGCCACTTTTACCCTGAATATAAATGACAAGCTTACCAGACTAAAATAATTCTGCTCAAGGAAAGGTAATTGCTTACTAAACCTACACACTAAAATAAAACATGCACGCTTTGCACCCTACGTAAGTACACAATAATAATGTCCCTATATACTTTACTAAAGTGCACATCTTCTCAACCCTGGTCCTCTGCCTAAGTTCATTTAGCGTTTGATGATTTTGCACATTTGACATATGGAAAAGATACCCATAAAGAAAGTATATTTACGCACAAGATGCAAGATGGAGATGCAACTAGCTCAAAGCCAGTAGCATTTGTGCCAGGTACATGACATATGTAGCAAGTGTGTATACTTAGACCCCACAATAGCATAGGGATAGCATAGAGATAAGTAAAAACAAGGTGTGCTTCTTTAAATTAATGAAAAAGTGTATGAGTGAATATAACCATTTGAAAAGTGCAGCCTAGACAATTACGATAACATACAGACAGCATAGAGATGTGGTTAGACAGTGTTAGTAGTAGATACGAAAGTCATATTACCTTATTTGTACACAGGTGTCATATGCACAAGAGAGAAGCATCTTGACAATTATTAATAAAAGTTGCAATTCCATATTGTGTCTGCATCACTTATAAATAACTTATTGTATAAATTTATTTAAATTAGTAGCGCAGTGCGCCAATTTATATAATTGCCAATTTTTGTAGTGGGATGTATTTTGTATGGAAATGTATTGATTTCTAAAACAGTATGTCATGATTTGGTTTTGTAACTTTTCTAGAGGAAGTCCCAATTAGGCATATGTGTGAAGGAAATGTGTTTTTACAACTGCCTGAAGGCAGGTAATCTCATGTTAATTAGACCTTTTCATCTCAATGACCAACATGTCTTTGTAACCTGAAAACACAGGAGGAGGTAACTTCCTATAGCTGTAAAACTCTGGAAATCACAGATTGATGTGAATTTTGTTAAAAAGATTAACATTGCCTGAACTCCATGTCTGCAGAATATATCACATCCTGATGTTGAATTATGTGATGCAGTATATCAGATGTTTTGGTGCCTGGAAAAGGGGGCTGGTTTACCCCCTGCCAGGTTTTGTGTCAGAATCTGTATAAAAAGAGCTTTGCTTGACCATGTAATGTATTATTCCATCTGTAACTTCCGGTAATACCATAAACTCGTCACTGTCCTTAGGACTGCTTGAGCTAATAAACCATCACTGCTTCAAGATCCTGCTTTAACGCCTACTTACCTGCCATAAATTCCTGTGATCTACAGATTAGACCAAATCTAATCCGTTATCCGGCTGTTCTGAGGTTGGAACCCAGCATCCAGTACCACTGCTTTGCTCACTACCGCGCAGCTTTGGCCAGTGTGATAGGTCAGGGGGAACCATCCACAGCAACCCTGATCTAAAGGAAGAGGTCAGATGCACCAGCCTGGGTAACCAGCAAGGGGGTACACTAGCAGCAAGAGTTACCCAGAAGGAAGCGGTTCTAGGCATTGCAAATGAGCCTAGCGGTGGCAGCAGCAAGCCCCTCCTACTGCGTGTCGATGGGTGCAATTTGGGATAAAAAAGGGGGGATGGTGGCAAGACAAGCCCAGCCGATATCCAGCAAACATGGACAGGGTGGTGTAGGAGGTCCAGCCTGTCACACATATAATAAAACTAAATAAAAATATAAATTAAATTAAATGAAAGTGTTCCCCTTTCCAAAAACAATCTTCTTTTCTGCAGTAAACCTGTTCTACCTCTCCAGGTATAAGGTGATGTAATTCACCTATATACACAAAACTATATACAGACATATACGCACACATTTTCGGATCAGCATGCTCATATCAAACACAAAACATTTTGAATATATATAACAATCAAAATCTAGAAAAAAATAACACTAAAACATGCATCAAATAATGCACTAGTTATTCCATGATCCACACTAAATCAGTATAGTCCATTAACAAAATCAATTCATTATGGTAGAAAATCAAATATATCTGACAATTCTATTGAATGAATTACATTTTCTACTGATGTACAAATTTTTTTATCTTTAATAGACCTTTTGAAATCAAAAGAAAACACATGACTGTGCCCCAGTTTTTTTGCAAAATCATTATACTTTCTCATATGGTCCATAAAATACTTGTAATAATGATAATAAATTGCAGTCAATTTAATAAATATATTGACAGTCTGCAGCTGCTTTTATAAGTGTCTGACGGCGTATGGTGAACTGTAGTCCGGGATCACTTAGTTTAACCCTCAATGGATGACACAACTCTGCGCTTCTGGGACTGTCCGTCTGCTTAACAGTGAATAAACAGTTCACAGAGAGATAATCACTGTTAAACGGCAAATGATATTCCACACAATTAAATATCATTAAGGATGATGATATAACTGTCACTTTAATCATCATAGGCTGTTATTCATACTGATTAAAATACGTTTCTGCGCTTTTTAATATCTATTAGTAATTTGCATATTGTTTTGTATATATTTATTTGCAATAATGATATTGTGAATCGTATATTAAATAAATATGTATAAATATTACTTTACACAATATTATATTAGAGTTTCCACTAATTAGTTGAATGCTTTGGATTGTTTATGTTACTTCTCTTTGACCAGGAACTGAGCTCTGTATTATACACTCGGCCACCAAGGACTAGGCTCTGTATTATACACTCGGGCAGCACAGTGGCCTGCCTAGTGGTTAGCACTTCTGCCTCACAGCACTGGGGTCATGAGTTCCATTCCCGAACATGGCCTTATCTGTGTGGAGTTTGTATATTCTCCCTGTGTTTGCGTGGGTTTCCTCCGGGTGCTCCGGTTTCCTCCCACACTCCAAAAACATACTGGTAAGTTAATTGGCTGCTATCAAATTGGCCCTAGTGTCTGTGTGTATCTATATTAGGGAATTTAGACTGTAAGCTCCAATGGGGCAGGGACTGATGTGAATGAGTTCTCTGTACAGCGCTGCAGAATTAGTGGCGCTATATAAATAAATGATGATTATGAGGAAGGATTGGGATCTGTATTATACACTTGGTTACCAGGGTCTAGGCTCTGTATTATACACTCGGCCACCAAGGATTGGGATCTGTATTATACACTTGGTTACGAGGGACTAGGCTCTGTATTATACACACCTTGACATATTTTGCATCTCTGGTGGTCAGGTGGTCAATCATGGGACCTTGTAGCAGTTTCAGTTGAGTGAACAGTTAGTGTTGGGGCAGTTACATTTATATTTAACCAGTACTTTGTGAAGAAGGCACAACACAGTCACTTTAGGGTTAGCCAAACATCTACACTGACTGAAATATTTTTTTATTAGAGATGCTCAGGCTCGGTTTTCTGAAAATCAAACCACCCGGAACATAGCCAATCCGAGTACCACTTTCCTGCTTCCTCCTGAATCGAGGCAAAACGTCATTGTTGCATTGGCGGATCTTGCGGGTTTTGGATTCCATAAGTACCTCCCTCCCCAAGAGACCCAGCACCACTGCTCACACAGAAACAGGGGTGGCAGTGTTCTTATCACTCTCCAGTGACATTGCTCACACAGAAACAGGGGTAGCAGTATTCTTGTCACTCTCCAGTGTCCAGTGACATTGCTCAGTGCCACTGCTCACACAGAAACAGGAGGGGTAGCAGTGTTCTTGTCACTTGGCAAAAATTGACTGGAAATTACTGCAAATTAATGTTATTGAGGTTAATAATAATGTAGGAACAAAAAAAGAGCCAAATTATGTGATTTTAGCATTAAAAAAAAAATAAAATACAGATCCAAAACCAAAACACGTGTGGGCGGTTTTGCCAAAGCCAAAACCAAAACCAAAACACAGAGGTCCCTGAAATATCCCTAGTTTAAATGTTTCTGTGTTTTATAAGGAATAATAGGTAAACATAGGTGGAAATATACATTTCCATAGTTCTATACGTCATTACTTTTACACTTGACCACAGTGCAACTCCAGAAATATACACAGAGACACAACTGCAGTCTTGGTAGTGGAGTCACCCAAGGCATTTTCTTTTGGAGACAGAAGCACATCTTTTGAGGTGAGCAGTGTATTTAGTGATAGCAAGAGATGAATGTAACAATAATGCATTTAGAAGTTGAGCAAAGGCTATTTTTGATATGTAGACCACCTGAAGTGAGGAATTCCACATTGTTTCCATATGGTCTGCATTTTCTACATGCCTATAAACATGTGCCTAATGCATACCAAGAATACGTTTACACTTTTTTCCTTAGCAAGCGTCCATGCTCTTGTGTGGTCCACTAACTCAGCAAATGGTAAACATCCAAAGACCATACTGTCAACAGACAGCATAAACTGTAACTAGTGTCCCTTTGTTGTTGTCTAAGATGACGCAGAATATGAGATCAAGTTTGTGTAAAGGTTTATCCTGCATGACATAGAACGTTGTGTTGTTTGCATGCACTCATGTGACTCTCCCCCGGAGAATGATATTTGCAGAAGACAGTAACATGACTTCACATTTTGCCAGCCTGGCATGGGACATGTTTTTTTTTATTCTAACATAAGAGCAGCAGCTGTGAAACAGTTTCTGTGAGTGGTGAACTCAGAACAAGAGGTGCTGAGGATTCCACAATGCCAGCAGCAGCAACAGCTCTAAGACATGGTGGGAAACCGGAGGCTCATGATTTAAGGGTGCAATGTAATATACAGAAGACCCAGAGCAGGTGCAAGAGTGTCTGACTTCTGCTTTTGTGTCCCAGGGATGGTGGCGTTCATGTGGTTCAATGCCGGGAAGGGTTTAACAACTGAAGCATAGCTCAGAATCTTCTTCTGCTTTTGTGTCCCAGGGGAGCGTTTCTGGTAGTGTTCACTTGATTCAAAGCCTGAAAGAGTTTAACAATATATATATATATATATATATATATATATATACATATATATATATATCTGTTTGGTTTATTTAGGATTTCTGGGTGGCAGTTACCAATTCTAACGCCCTTTGCTATTTCGAATTGACTCGATTTTCTATATATTACTTTTATTTACACTTGGGGCTAGATTTACTAAACTGCGGGTTTGAAAAAGTGGAGATGTTGCCTATAGCAACCAATCAGATTCTAGCTGTCATTTATTTAGTACATTCTGCAAAATGACAGCTAGAATTTGATTGGTTGCTATAGGCAACATCTCCACTTTTTCAAACCCGCAGTTTAGTAAATATACTCCTTAGTGTTAAATTAATAGGAATATACTAATTGAAGCAACAGAGTGTAACTGCGATGCCATCTAAAAGGCAAATATCTGCTGTGGGAGTAACTGCACAGCAAGAAGCAGCAAAAAGACGAAGGGCGAAGCGGGATAAAGCCCGATGACAAACTGTGAATGGTGACCAGAGAACGCGAACGTGATCGTCATCACCAAGTAATTATGACTCCTCAGCAACTCAACAATCGAAGAACAAACAGGACACAGGAAATATTATGTCAACTCCTACAAGGTTAGCAAACAAGATGCCACGCCATTCTTGATGTTGGTAACTTTGATTAATTAATTATTAATGCTCCTAACTGTGAACCCATGAACAGTATTTGTGAATTTTGCCACGCTAAGCATTTTGATGCTGAGCAGCCAGCGAACAAAGTGTTTAATCAATGCTGCCAGAAGGGTAAAGTCAAATTGGGCGCAACAAGCTCTACCCCTGTTATGGAGCACTTAATGAAAGGGCAGCATGACCATTTAAAACATTTCTTTGACAACATAAGATCGATTAATAGTTCTTTAGCATTTGCGTATATGGGTGCTAATTTTGCCATCTGGCTAGGGTCCCTATTGTTTCCGAATTAATGTTCAAATTTACCATTTAACCGTTACCAAAAAAAAAAGGTCCAACATGATCTTACTCTTGTTTTTTTCCATCAGTTTGACGGGCTTTTAACTAATTAAAAAATAATGGAATACCCAGCCATACCTGATAATGTTCTCATCTGGGATACACTGGGTAGGCCTTGACACCTTGAGAATGGCTTCTATTTTTTTCAGAAGAGTGGGAGCATTCCCCTGCTGAACTGTCATGTCCTAGATAGTGCACTTTAGGTAAACAGAGCTGATGTTTGTTTCCTAGGCCTTGTGTCCTTTCTGAGCAGGACAAGAAAGTAAATGTAAAGAATCAGTTTTGAAAGCTTCCAAAGATAGTGAGGCTAACAACACATCATCTACATATTGGACAAGGACTGAAACTGTTGACAGGTCTTTCCTCTCTCCTGAAAAGGGAGGGACTATCAGCGTAACTGTGTGGTAGGAATACTGGTGCCTCTGATAGGTGAATACAAAGAGGAATTGAGGGTAAACATTTATAGAAAAGAAAACAGAACATAGGTCAAACAAAATAAAATAGGATTAGGTATTATACAAGATAGAATAGTTGTTGGATTTGGAAAAGCAGGTAACAGTTTTTGAGGTCTTGCACAAATGTATAAGTATTTCTAAGTAAGAAAATGGTACAGCTTATTTGCATAGTAAACTATTCCTTGGAGGTTAACAGTAAGAAAGTATAACAATCAGAGATGGGTCCATTGGTCACAGTGAGAGATTAAGAGACAGGATGGATGATATTCTGATTAGAAACAACTACAGCAGTGATAGTTTGAAAGGAAAGTTGAACTGAAGAGAGCTCAATACAGACTGAGCCGCTCTTGTCTATAGCAAACATTCCGGCTTTTTGTCCTAAAATGGTACAAGTAGCAGAAGAACCTATTCATCATCATCATCATCATTGAGCCTATTGAGCTACTGCAGCATTTTGGATACCTTATTGGCGTTCAAATGACTGTACTAGTCCATCAAAATAATCGCCTTCTGTTTTATTTACACTTTTGGATTTTACACCATGTGGCTTTACAAGTACAAATCTTTAATAGCATTCAAAAAATATTTTCTATGTTTAGGTAACTAATTATCTATGCGGCAACTTCCTCTTGTCACACAATCCTGGTCTAACTTCCCACGGTAACGATGCCCTTAGGAGTTGGTTAATGTCAGCCTAATTAAGATTCTAGCAAGTGATGATATTCAGATCTCCATTGGGTTCCAGAACGGGAACAGAAGCATCCCGTCATGAGGTAGGAGGGACCCAGCACTATGGGTTCAGTCCTTACCACCAGTGAATTTTGGTTGTAGAGAACAAATGAAACTCAGGGGCGCAGAGAGGGGTAGCAATGAAAAAGTACAAAGATCCTGGCCTGCCTGCATAGTGGGAGGAGTCACCACACCGGTGTGGCCCCACCCCTTTGGGGGCTATGGAAGGGACCCCCAAGCAGTTGCTGTACCGGAGCCCAAAACTGCTGTTGGCGGCTTGGTGATATCTAAAAGATCATCAGCTGAAGGGTCTGTATGTGTTGTGGTTTAGTCAGAAACATTAACAATAAGATACAAAAGTGAAGAGGGGAAATATTTTGCCCGGCACTCCTTAATTTTCTCTAATTCCTTCATCAATGTATTTTTTTCTCCCTTATGCTATGACTATAGACTTCTTAGTTTTGACTGTTCCTGTTATTTAGTAGCTTCATGTTGCAAATTAAAACAAGCTTCCCCTTGAGAAGCAGAAATTCTGAACCTCTTTTTTCTCAAAGGCGCTGTGGAGATTTTTTTAATCTGCCCAAATCTAAAAGTGCCTCTAGGGCAAACTATAACGTTGATTGCCTTATTGTTAATTTGTTCCAGTCTTCTAAATACTTGCAAGTCTCTCAGCCATACTGTGTATACAAGTGAGAGGCTGGTGGAGCTGATGGCAAACATGTTCTATTACTACAACTTCTCAATTCATATCTTCACACAAAGGATAGGGATTGCTGCAGTTATTACTGATGGGACAAAAAGGGTAAATCCAAACGTCACCAATTCAGTTTTTACTGAAACAAATAGAACATTTAAAAAAAAACCTTGAGACCTCAGACACGTGCCCTGAAAACTAGGCTCATGGTGTTTGGTCCCGAGGACTATCCCAAGTATGCCCTAGCAATCTGAGCTTTCTGGATGGCTACAGACGATTTCATGTCCTTCTACCAAATTCTCATCAATATACTTTGGCTCCTGAGTTCAGAGGTCTTCGTGGTCAGTTCATACAAGGGAATAATAGATTTTCAGGAAGAGTAAACATACTCCTCACTGAATCATATGGCGTGATGACGTTTCCTCAGTTTAAGTCTTAGAACATTTTCGCTCAGCACATTCAGAAACTTTACATAACTTACAAAACCATTAATTTGACACCACCTGTTCTATATTTCTGAATTTCCCTGTATAACAACAACATTCAATACAGACTATTACAATAAGGGGCAAATTTTCCAATCGGGGGATAGAGCCTGCTCAAGTGGGCCGAGGCTGATGGCCTGTTGGCTATTCACGAGCCAGTCCTGCGCACTGTGTTTCCCAGATTGCAGAGTACTGGAGCTTAAACACTGGGCACATTTATCTGGTTCATAGTATAAACCAGACAAATATGTCTGCTACAGGGAGGATTGACAGCTTTCTATTGGTCCAATGCATTACACCCTGTAGTCTGCGCGCACTGCACCCCCCAGCTGAATACAGTAACAACTATTCTTACCAGAAAAATACAACTTAAGCGTAAGGTATTAGAATTCATAAATTCTTACATCAACGTGAATCTAGGATACACAAACTAATGTAGATAGCTCTGTCAGTAAGCGGGAATGCTATTTACACATTATTTTATTCTTCAATATTTTTTTAGACCTTTTTTTTTTTTACTTCCAGGAAACTTTGTAAGTCACATACAGAAATCCATTAACGCATACCTCCCAACATTTGAGATCCTGAAATCAGGACAGGGGGCGTGTCCATGTCACAGTGGGGGTGTGACTGCCTCACAAAGGGGAGTGATCAGATCCCCAGTTCTAGGCTCCCCTTAAGCACCTCCCCTTCCCTACAAACACCCATACAATGCAGCTTACAATGTCCTAAAATCGGAACAGTTGGGAGATGATTTAGCTCATAAAAGTCTGGCTAGTAAGATCCACATAGGTAATGTATTATTTTACTGAAAGGTCTGTCAGGTATGTAATCAGGAAAAGAGGTAAACATTTTACATTTATTAGTTTTTTTCTTCCTGCCTATCTGAAATTGGTTACATTTGTTTGAAGGCATTTTTTCTGTATTTTAGAATTATTTATTTATGTTACTATTTTTTACTGGGGAAATCCTGATGAGTCAGACAACAATTTGTTTGGTTTCCTGTGTTTGCAGCACTGTTTATTCTGGGTCTAACAGCAATTAGCAGCCCAGTATGTATCCACAAATACTTGAGAGCAATTAGTCATAGTTTATAAAAACTGAGGTATATTAAACGTCCAACTTACTGAAGATAGTCTATAGCTCTGGGCTAAGTAGTGGTTACTTATGGTGGCTGTAGAATGAGTAGCAGCTACATTTACCCTTACAAGGCCTTTCTGAAGTAGACATGTGCGTTGTGATAGGACATGGAGCAATGCAGAGGTCATGTGACATGCCTAACAATTCTCTGGTTATAACTCTAACAGGAAGTTAAAGCCCATCACTACAGGGTTAAACTGACCCATAGGTAGACCCTACTGTCTGGCCTAAACTACAGAAAACAGCAAGGGGGAGATTCAATTGCTGGCAATGTGGCAGGTGGACATCACTGTGATGCAGGGGCGGACCCAGACATTTGTCCTACCCCGGGCGATTTTAGGGGGGGGGGGGGGATTTAGGCCCCGCCCCCTTTCTAATTTCTAAGGCTGCCAGCGGCTGCACAGTATGTGCAGGTCCGGCCGGCAGTGACAGTGTGCTGCCCCACTGCTCTGATTGTGTTTAAAACACAATCAGAGCAGCCGGGCAGCACACTGTCACTGCTGAACGGACCTGCACAGTGTGCAGCCGCCGGCAGCAAGCCCCTGCTAGGGGGGGCGATCGCCCCGATCGCCCCCCTGGATCCGCCACTGCTGTGATGTCCGGCTGCGCACATTGCCAGGCATTACGGTAGGAATCTCTGCTTATGAGCAGAGATTCCTGCTATAACATCAGCGTGATGTGTCTCCGTGGATGTTCCAGAGACACCTTGTACCGAACTGAATCTCTCCCTAAGAGTGTACAATTTGACAATGCAAATAGGTGTCCAAACTGGACAGACTAGGCTTTTTTGTTGCACTACCAGATTACATGAGGGCCTATTAGTTCAAAGCCAGCGCACACAGCCAAATCTGACCATACTTACTATATGGTGCATGTCCCATTGAATTAGAAAATTTGCATTATTTAAAAATATTATTTAAATATTATCATTATTATTATTATAATTATTTTAATAGTGTTTAAAAAGAAACATATTTAAAAATACAAATTTTTATGCAAACAGTGAACACAAGCCACTAATTCCAAACGAATTGCGGACAGCAAACCTTGAAATGCAAATCTGAATTAAGTTTATCAAGTTTGCGAACGAAGTGGTCTTCAAACCAGTTACATTCGGATGAAAATCAAATAGGTTTAAAATTTTTGAGCATCAGAGAACACCAGATCAATTTTCAACTTTTTTTGTTAGTCTACCCAAATGAGTTTCAAGTTGTATGTTTTTATAATATATGGACTTTCTTTAGTAGCATATTTGAATATGATTGACATTTGTATTTTACGGGCTTTATAAAGGAAAGCACGTGTTAAATCCAGAAATATATATATATATATATATATATATATATATATATATATATATATATATATATGTATATATACATATATATTTTCGTAAAGTATGTCTAGGTCAGTGATTGTCAGATTTGTTTGTTATAGTATGTAACACTTGTTTAAAATGTTTACTAATATGGTATTACAGATAGGTATCTCTTTCTTTGATCAAATATATTGGCTTAACTTATACTGAGATTAAGGGTAATGTGTGGCTATTTTTAATCTTAGATCATACTTACCAACTTTTTAAAGTTGTCCTCTGGCAGCTCAGGGGGGAGGGGGGTGTCTGTGTGGGGGCGTGGCTTGATTAATCACGTAATTTTGGCCCCGTTCCCGCTATGAAATGCCGAAATTCACGGCAACACATAGCGGGGATCCGGAGCTTAAAGGCGCGATTGCGCCATTAAGCTCTGCCCCCATAATGATCCGGGAGGATGTCTACTCTTCTGGGAGTCCAGGAGGACTCCCCAAAATTTGGGAGCTAGAAATTCTGGGAGAGTAGCAGGGGCTGGGGGGGGCAGGGGGGGGCATATGCCCCCCGGGTCTGTGCCATAGTGGTCACCTTGGTCTGGGTCACTGGGCCACCTGCATATTTTTTCCTTTAAAATGTTCTTAATAGGGTGCTGAGTCGAGTCTTGTCCCCCGGACTAAAATTTGCCAGCCCTCCTCTGGAGAGTAGGCAAGTATGTCTTAGATGATGCCATATTGCCCATAAAGTGTGCCAGGTTGCCTAGCACTGGTCTAGGTGAACGCGGTTTCATCGGTAGACTTCCTTTGCGAACTAGTGTTAACAACAAAAAAAGTAAACTTTGAAAACAAACTGTGACTGTAATGCGCGACAAATGTCCTCTCTAGACCCCAGTAACCAGCTGATGTGCTCATTCAGCTTGCATTACATTTCAAGGTAAATTGAGTTACCACCTAGAACACCCTCCAGAACCACAAGGGGTACATTCCATAAAGTAAATAGCTTTGTCTGTAAAAACCACCACCCTTAATTAGTTCTACACCAGATGTTAGATGTTTCCAGCTCCCTGGCTTCCTGACTTGATATTTCCTTGCAGGAGAGTCAGTACTTCACAGATTCTGTACATGTTGTGCAGATAAGACTTCAACTTATATCAATAGGTGTCTCTACTCCTTTATAACATGATTAATGATGCAAAATCTGTATGTGTAAACATTTTTATTTAATCATATACATTTTAAGCTGTCACCATATTCTGCAGTGTGCACAAAGTTAATTAATTAACCCTAAGTGGTGATACCGGCAATATCTCTCGCATTCAATTTTATCTGTCTGCTTGTAAAAATGAAGCACGTGCCTCTTTGACAGTAACACAACAACACAATGTCACTTCCTGTGGGGAATAATTGCATCTCATCAGAGTTTTTGTGGCCATGCTCAGTAGTTTTGGTAGAATTGAAATGAATCCCACTAATTCCTGCAATTACTCCCTGGAAACCCACAAACTCCGTGAAATAAGACAGGGATTTGACTAATGAGTTTATTGCCTGGAGCAATTCCTCTGTCTGCTTGAGCTGACTGTGTAAATAATGAAACCCAACAACTTTGCAGCAGCTGACAATTCATATATGTACACACTCGTTGCAGTGACAGCTGCTCCCTGTTTGACTGTAATTGGGACCAGGGCTATTAACGGCACATATGATGAAAAAAGGTGACAGGTCTAGATAAAGGCATTTTATGGAACTAACGGACATTCTGATTGGTTTAAGCACTCCAATTATTGGTTTCCCAGTACTTCTATCTCAGACCAGTTACCCACTGGCTTCACATATCATCATCATCATCATCATTTATTTATATAGCGCCAACATATTCCGTAGCGCTTTACAATTGGGGACAAACGTAATAAACTAATAAACAAACTGGGTAAAACAGACAAAGAGGTGAGAAGGCCCTGCTCGCAAGCTTACAATCTATAGGACAATGGGAGATTGACACATGAGGTTAAGTATACATTTTGCATCTTGGCCCAGCCAGACTGCAAAGGTAAGGTGACTCATAAGCTAAATGATCCTGTCACACAACAATGTTGGTCCGGGGGTAGTTGTCTTGTGTGAAATTGTGTAACAGGCTAAAGGTAGTGAGGTTAAGATGGTGGTTGAGGAATATTATAAGCTTGTCTGAATAGGTAGGTTTTCAGAGAACGCTTGAAAGTTTGTAGAACAGAGGAGAGTCTTATTGTGCGAGGGAGAGCGTTCCATAGAGTGGGTGCAGCCCGAAAAAAGTCCTGTAACTGGGAATGGGAGGATGTAATGAGGGTGGATAAGAGACGCAGATCTTTTGCAGAACGGAGTTGCCGAGTTGGGAGATATTTTGAGACAAGAGAGGAGATGTATGTTGGTGCAGCTTTGTTGATGGCCTTGTAGGTTAGTAAAAGTATTTTATATTGGATTCGGTAGAAGACAGGCAGCCAGTGTAGAGACATACAGAGTGATTCAACAGAGGAATAGCTATTTGCAAGGAAAATCAGTCTTGCCGAAGCATGCAAAATAGATTTTAGGGGTTTGAGTCTGTTTTTGGGAAGACCAGTAAGGAGGGAATTGCAATAGTCAATGCGGGAGATGATTAGTGCATGAATTAAGGTTTTAGCAGTGTCTTGTGTGAGATATGTGCGGATTCTGGAAATGTTCTTTAGATGTATGTAACATGATTTAGATATAGAGTCAATGTGGGGAACAAAGGATAGGCGTGAATCAAGGATTACACCTAGGCAGCGAGCTTGTGGGGTGGGATTTATGGTCATGTTATCAACAGAGATAGAAATGTCAGGTATGCTCTTGTTGGCGGGTGGGAATATTATTAACTCTGTTTTAGAAAGATTAAGTTTGAGTTGACGAGAGGACATCCAAGATGAAATGGCAGAAAGACAGTCAGTTACACGGGACAACACAGATGTCGAGATATCAGGAGAGGATAGATAGATTTGGGGATCATCCGCATAGAGATGATACTGAAAGCCAAAGGAACTTATTAGATTTCGAAGAGAAGCGGTATAGATAGAGAACAGCAGAGGACCTAGCACCGAGCCTTGTGGTACTCCAACTGATAGGGGAAGCGGAGCAGAGGTGGCTCCAGAGAAATTAACAGTGAAAGAGCGATTAGAGAGGTAAGATGAGAACCAGGATAGAACTGTGTCTTGAAGACCTAGGGATTGCAGCGTTTGTATGAGAAGAGAGTGGTCAACGGTGTCAAATGCAGCCGAGAGATCAAGGAGAATTAGGAGAGAGTAATGGCGTTCAGTCTTAGCAGTGATCAGATCATTAACAACCTTGGTCAGCGCAGTCTCTGTGGAGTGTTGAGAACGAAAGCCAGACTGAAGAGGATCCAACAGGTTGTTTGCGGAAAGAAAGCGTGTGAGGCGAGTGTAGGCAAGTCTCTCTAGAAGCTTGGAGGGGCAAGGGAGCTGAGAGATGGGACGGTAATTTGAGAGAGAGTTTGGGTCGGAGTTTTGTTTTTTTTAGAATAGGAGTAATCACTGCATGCTTGTATAGTGATGGAAAGATGCCAGTAGAGAGTGAGAGATTACAGATTTGAGTTAGAGGTGAAATGAGCACAGAAGACAGGGATCTACCAATTTGCGAGGGAATAGGATCAAGAGGACAGGAGGTAGAGTAGGAAGATAAGAAGAGCGTAGAAATTTCCTCTTCATTTGTGGGGTCAAATGAAGAAAGGGTGTCAGAGGGTAGTGGGAAGGAAATGAGCTGATGGCTTGTTGAGGAAGAGGATACCATTTCTAGTCTGATCTTGTCAATCTTGTCCTTGAAGTAGGAAGCAAGATCCTGAGCACTGATAGTAGATGGAGGGTTCGGGGTGGGAGGATTGAGAAGATGATTAAATGTATTGAAAAGGCGTTTGGGGTTAGAAGCCTGAGCATAGATAAGAGATTGAAAGTATGTTTGTTTTGCAGTGTCCAGAGCATTTCGATAGGAGTGGTAGACAGAAGTATATGTGAAGAAGTCATTAGAGCTTCGAGATTTACGCCAGTGACGTTCTGCTTTACGGGACAGTTTTTGAAGATTTCGTGTTGCTTTGGTGTGCCACGGTTGACATCGAAGTCGACGTGTAGTATGAAGTGTCGCTGGAGCCACTTGATCAAGGGCCGTTGCTAAGGTTAGGTGAAAATGAGGTACTGCCATCTCAGGGGATGAGAATGTAGAGATAGGGGAGAGAAGGTGTTGGAGAGAGGTGGAAAATTGTTGAAGATTAATAGAATTAAGATTTCTACGAGTATGAGGAGGCTTGGTTGAGTTAGACAGTAGAGAGGTTAGAGCAGTGGGGGTGAGAGTGTAGCTGATAAGGTGATGATCCGAGAGGGGGAAGGGTGTATTAATAAAATTAGAAACTGAGCATAGTCTAGAGAAAACAAGATCAAGGCAGTGGCCATCCTTATGAGTAGATGATTCAATCCACTGGGAGAGGTCAAGTGAGGATGTTAGAGAGAGTAGTTTGGAAGCAGCTTTGGAAGGTGGGTTATCAATGGGGATATTGAAGTCACCCATGATGATGGTGGGGATGTCTGAAGATAAGAAGTGAGGGAGCCATGCAGAGAAATCCTCAATAAATTGTTGGTGTGCTCCAGGGGGACGATAGATCACCGCAACACGTAGGAGAATGGATTAAAAATGCGAATAGCATGTACTTCAAAAGATGTGAACGTGAGTGATGGTACATTTGGTAGAACTGTGTATGTGCACTGTGGGGAGAGAAGTAGTCCAACCCCACCTCCTTGTCTGCCTTCAGGTCTGGAGGTGTGGGTGAGATGGAGGCCACCATGTGAAAGTGCTGCAGGTGAGGCAGTGTCTGATTGTGTGAGCCATGTTTCTGTTATTGCCAGAAGGTTGAGGTTTTTTGAGAGGAAGTGAAATATCATGCTTTTGTTAGTGATTTTAACGCCATAAAAAGCATGCAAACAGGTATGTGGATGAAACCTATTGATTCCGATGACCCCACGACCACTTCCTGTTGTGCCAGCAGTTGGGATTGGCAGCTACATAGCAGCAGCTCTTGGATGCTGCTTACTGTAACATAGTTGCCTACTCTTCCGGAATGTCCGGGAGACTCCCGAATTTTTGTGAGTTCTCCCGGACTCCCGAGAGAGCAGGCAAAAATCCCAGATCCAGCTGTCTCTGTTGTTGAAGATAGGTGGGGGCGGGGCTAACGTGGCATCGTGGCCACGCCCCCTGCTGCGATTGGCCAAAATTGCATAAGATTGACAGGGGCGGAGCCTAACAGCGCACAACACATGGTCACGCCCCTTCGACGGATCCCCACCTGGACAGCTGCCTTCAAAAGTGGGTAAGTATGTGCTTACTTGATTCCCTGATGTTAAATTCTGACTGTTTTTTCATGTAGAACTCAAATATCAACTTTAAATGTCAGTGTACAAATAAGCTCTCAAGTATTTGTGTGCTACATGAAAAAACAATCAGTATTTAACTTATGTACAAAACAGAATACTAATTTGCACCCCTTGCATTGTAACATGGTTTTGTCCAGGAGACTTAAATAAAAAGTTTCCTAAGTTAAGATCTTTAATGAATCAGGCCCTTGGTCTTTTATACATATTGGCTCTCATATACAGCGAGGCATAATTAGTATGAGTATTTTTATACTAGCTCTTATTTTTCATTGTGTTTAATTTGGGTTAATCTGTCGCTGCTATGACCTCTGGTGATTTCTCTTGCAGAGACGATCCCTGTTCCCTTTACCCCCCTTCCCTCCCATCCATTCCCTCCCTTTCCTATCCCCTCTTCCTAAAAGTATAATATTTTATAGTTATAGTGCTAATATGTTGTTGATGCACACTGCTTATCGGTTAGTTAATAATATTATATATTGCTATCTTTAGACTTTTTTGTGGGTCTATGGTCCTGATCTCATTTCATCCTAGACACAGGACCACCCCCACGCACCCTTTGACATTGCTTACTTTTATTTGTATTCAAATTTCACTATGTTTTTGAGCCCCTCGTGGGTTCCTTTTACACAGGGTTTGCGACCAATTGGGCTCTTTGCCTTTTTTCTTTTTTTTCCTGTTTTTGCTTTCGACTTTTCCTTCTTATCTCTTCCTTCATCTTTTCTTTTCTCCTATGGACGGGTTAATAATTTAACTCTTTTTACCCCTTCATTAGTCAAGCTGCCGGGATTTAACATTTTTCCAGTGCCATGGTCCTAAAAATTCTGTAGATCAACGTCAATGGCCTTAATTCCCCTCGTAAGCATACGATGCTACTGGGAGCCTGTAGGAGAGAGAAAGCGGATATTGTTTTTCTTTAGGAGACGCACTTCACTAGAGTCCACTCTCAGCTGCAGGGTAAGCAGTTTTCTCAGACTTTCTTTGCCTCAGCGGACTGCAAGAAGCGGGGAGTGGCTATTCTGATCCGCTATTCTGATCCAACACTTATGTAGACCCGGAGGGTCGCTTCATACTAGTGGGTGGTACCCTTCGATCTGCCCCTGTAACCCTGGTTTCGGTCTATGCCCCTAACCAGAAACAGAAGCCTTTTTGTAGTAGACTTTTTAAATGCATTGAGCGGTTGGCCCAGGGCCATGTGATAGTGGGTGGCGACTTTAATGTGACTCTTGATCCCACCCTGGACAGATCTTCCCCTTCTTCCTCCCGGCGGGGCTCTCCCATTCCTTCAGAATCGACCTCCTTAGAGTGAAGCGTAAATCCCGCTAGAAGGTGCAATATTGCATCGTGGCAAAACCATTTTAGAGTTAGGCGGTTCAACTCTAAATCACAGTGTAAAAGTAAAGCTGCCCAGTACTTGTGCTCAACATACAAAAGCAAGCAGTATTTTGCTTACACGGAAAACAACTTACATTTGAACCCCTTGCACTGTAACATGGCTCGCCCAGGTGTACATTTACACATTTTAGCTGGATTTGCACCTAATACTAAATAAGATCCATTATGCATGAACAGCAGACATGTGGCAGCTACAGTCTTTTCTTAGAGCTTTTCTTGAGGTGCGTTCCATCTAGAACGAGCTGTGAGAAAATCCTCTATAAGCGCTTGCCCAAACTAATCCCTGGAGCCGCACTAGACCTAATTTAGAAGGAAACAATAAGTTTTTTTTTTTCTTTCTGTGCTCTAGGCGCTGTTTACAGGAGCGGTATTTATCTGGCTGTAAATCGCTGTGTTCGCCCATGTGTGACTGCAAATCTAACAGAGCATAGGAATCATTCATTCATATGCAGAAACGGACAGCAGGCATAGAGTTTTAAGAAAATGCATGCAGATCAATAACAGCAAAACGACGTGCATTCTGCGCTATCGATCGGGTATGTGTTTTCCTTAAAATCTGCGTATAATGACCGCCTAGTTAGGCTTAGTAATCAATGTAAAAAGGACTTTACTTTGTTTTGCGATCGTCCATTATACACAGTTTCTATCACGGAAGGAGTTAAATGTACCTGTCATACAAGATGCATCGCCAACATTCAAAACAAGACATGAATAAGCAAATTAATCCACTGTTGGGGACTGATAAATGTTACAATTATTCATCCTACAGAAATGTTCTCAGAACAAACTTTTTTTTTTCCCCACCGGGCCTGACAAATACAAATTATTTAAGGCTTTTAACTAATCAGGGCTTCTATGGTTTCTTTTACAACAGTGTAAACACGTTTGCTAGATCATTTTTCACATGATACAATCAGCCAGATCGCAATTTTTCTTACATCTATTGCCTTACGTTACCTGTATAAGTTTATCGCCTTTCTACTACGGTTAATTGTTAACTAAATTATCTTTTGCTATTTGTCTATTTATAGCATTATTTCCATCTGGAAAAGAAAAATATGTTTGCGAGTCAAGTTAGGGAGTGTAAAATTTTATTATGATGTATGTCTTCTCAGAGCCGGATTTACACCTCATGGGGCCCTAGGCAAGATATCGGTTTGGGCCCCCCCCTTCACACACACATAGTGGCCCCTCACACACACAGTGGCCCCTCACACACACATAATACACGCACACAGTGGCCCCTCACAAACACATAATACACACACACAGTGGCCCCTCACACACACAATACACACAGACAGTGGCCCCTCACACACACATAATACACACACTATTAATATACTACACTACCCCTCCCCCAACTTACCTTTTTCCATCTAGGAGCTGTGGACTGGAGTCTTCATCCCCTTCACACATGGGACGGCACTTGTCATGTGGTGCACGCCCCATGTGACACACAGCAGGCCACACACAGGAGTGTCCCCCACAGCTGGACCCCCGAGAGCCGCTAGGCCCTAGGCAAGTGCCTAGGTTGCCTAGCGGTAAATCCTGCCCTGTGTCTTCTACACCAAGGGGTAAATTTATCAAAGAAAGACCTATCACAGCGTTAATAAGCTGCTCAACTCATCACTATGATTTATCATTAATTTATTGCTGTGGTGGGTAAGCAATACTCAGCTTCTATGGTGAAAAATATCCAGAACAATAAGTTACTTATCGATCTAAAACCATACTTACCAACCTTTGGTAAGTTAATTCCGGGAGATCCCAGGCAGGGGGGCGTAGTTGGTGGGCAGAGCTCGGTAATTTGTGTCATTTTGGCTCTGCCCCCCACGTGACAAACTGCCGATTTTTCACGCGGGGAGTGGCCAAAATGACGGGAATCACCGCGAATCGTGTCATTTTGAGGAGCAGATGCCATATGCAGGATATATGCCTGCTCTTACGCTCTTTTGCCTCATCTCCTACTTTGACTTATATATAAAACAAACCAGGTCCTCATAGATACTTAATAAGCACAACAAAGGGTTTTAGACATACTTGCCAACTCTCCCAGAATGTCCGGAAGACCTACCCAATGGGCATGATCAGTATACATGAGGGCGTGTCTATGCAGGGCTGCTCTTCTACTTTTCCTATCCCCATCAAATACACGGGGCAAGCCACATCAAGCATACAGTGCCCCAGGCTGGGAGGGGGGTTTCCAGGCACCAGAAAATCCCCCTGGGTGAGCCCCTGATATGGTACATTGTCTATTTTCCCTCCCCTAGAAAATAATATGCAATAGCCACATTCATTTTAATAGGTTCCAGCCTGAAAAATAATATTTCTTGCATCAATAAACTATTTTTCTGTTATCCTGAGATATATAGTTTTAAGAGAAAAGGCAAGGGGAGACTACCGTCAGCAGTAGCCACTGATATTTACTGCTGCGGAGTAACCCCATTAATAGGTTGGGTGACACGGAACGGTTATTCTTTTCATCAAAAACTGAGGTTTTCGTTCACAAAGGTCTTTTTTCTCTTTCATATACAGCATATATTCCTCTCTACTACTGCATGTGTAGTACACAGACTGCATCTCTGATTAAGGCATCATTTAGTGGAGTAGGATTATAATAACACAATCTGCATAATTATGGTGTTTATAAATTGTACAAACTTGGTTCTATAATTTAATGCAGAAACAAAAATTATAAAATGGAAAAAAATCTGTTTTTCTTTAAAGGAAAATCTTGAGAGATTTACGGGGTAAAGACTTGTTTGAAAACTGTTAGGCAGTGCCATTATATACAGGCATAACTTTATATACTGCCGTGTGCCCTCAAGACTCATCTCTCTATGATTATCCAAGGCTCATCTCTCTAAATACCTGCGAGATTCATCTCTCTATATACCCGCAAGGCTCATCTCTCTATATACCTGCAAGCAGTGGCGGATCCAAGGGGGGGGGCGATCGGGGCGAAAGCCCCCCCTAGCAGACACTTGCTGCCGACAGCTGCACAGTATGTGCAGGTCCATCCAGCCGTGACAGGCAGGGACAGTGTGCTGCCCGGCTGCTCTGACTGTGTTTAAAACACAATCAGAGCATCCGGGCAGCACACTGTCCCTGCCTGTCACAGCTGGACGGACCTGCACATAGAGTGCAGCCGTCGGCAGCCTAAGATGTTAGAAAGGGGCGGGGCCTAAATCCCCCCCCCTAAATCGCCTCGGGTACAGCATTTTTCTAGATCCGCCCCTGCCTGATAGACTCATCTCTCTATATACCTGCAGGGCTCATCTCTCTGTATACCTGCAGGACTCATCTCTCTATATACCTGAGAGACTCATCTCTCTATATACCTGCAGGGCTCATCTCTCTGTATACCTGCAGGGCTCATCTCTCTTTATACCTGCAGGACTCATCTCTCTATATACCTGCAGGACTCATCTCTCTATATACCTGCAGGACTCATCTCTCTATATACCTGCAGGACTCATCTCTCTATATACCTGCAGGGCTCATCTCTCTATATACCTGCAGGACTCATCTCTCTATATACCTGCAGGACTCATCTCTCTATATACCTGCAGGACTCATCTCTCTATATACCTGCAAGATTCATCTCTCTATATACCTGGAGGACTCATCTCTCTATATACCTGCAGGACTCATCTCTCTATATACCTGCAGGGCTCATCTCTCTATATACCTGCAGGACTCATCTCTCTATATACCTGCAGGACTCATCTCTCTATATACCTGCAGGACTCATCTCTCTATATACCTGCAGGGCTCATCTCTCTATATACCTGCAAGATTCATCTCTCTATATACCTGGAGGACTCATCTCTCTATATACCTGCAGGGCTCATCTCTCTGTATACCTGCAGGGCTCATCTCTCTATATACCTGCAGGGCTCATCTCTCTTTATACCTGCAGGACTCATCTCTCTATATACCTGCAGGACTCATCTCTCTATATACCTGCAGGACTCATCTCTCTATATACCTGCGAGATTCATCTCTCTATATACCTGGAGGACTCATCTCTCTATATACCTGCAGGACTCATCTCTCTATATACCTGCAGGACTCATCTCTCTATATACCTGAGAGACTCATCTCTCTATATACCTGCAGGACTCATCTCTCTATATACCTGCAGGACTCATCTCTCTATATACCTGCAGGACTCATCTCTCTATATACCTGCAGGGCTCATCTCTCTATATACCTGCAGGACTCATCTCTCTATATACCTGCAGGACTCATCTCTCTATATACCTGCAAGATTCATCTCTCTATATACCTGGAGGACTCATCTCTCTATATACCTGCAGGACTCATCTCTCTATATACCTGCAGGACTCATCTCTCTATATACCTGCGAGATTCATCTCTCTATATACCTGAGAGACTCATCTCTCTATATACCTGCAGGACTCATCTCTCTATATACCTGGAGGACTCATCTCTCTATATACCTGGAGGACTCATCTCTCTATATACCTGCAGGACTCATCTCTCTATATACCTGCAGGACTCATCTCTCTATATACCTGCAGGACTCATCTCTCTATATACCTGAGAGACTCATCTCTCTATATACCTGCAGGACTCATCTCTCTATATACCTGGAGGACTCATCTCTCTATATACCTGCAAGATTCATCTCTCTATATACCTGTGAGATTCATCTCTCTATATACCTGGAGGACTCATCTCTCTATATACCTGCAGGACTCATCTCTCTCTATATACCTGCAGGACTCATCTCTCTATATACCTGCAGGACTCATCTCTCTATATACCTGCGAGATTCATCTCTCTATATACCTGGAGGACTCATCTCTCTATATACCTGCAGGACTCATCTCTCTATATACCTGCAGGACTCATCTCTCTATATACCTGCGAGATTCATCTCTCTATATACCTGCAGGACTCATCTCTCTATATACCTGTGAGATTCATCTCTCTATATACCTGGAGGACTCATCTCTCTATATACCTGGAGGACTCATCTCTCTATATACCTGTGAGATTCATCTCTCTATATACCTGGAGGACTCATCTCTCTATATACCTGCAGGACTCATCTCTCTATATACCTGCAGGGCTCATCTCTCTATATACCTGCAGGACTCATCTCTCTATATACCTGCAGGACTTATCTCTCTATATACCTGCAGGACTCATCTCTCTATATACCTGCAGGACTTATCTCTCTATATACCTGCAGGGCTTATCTCTCTATATACCTGCAGGACTTATCTCTCTATATACCTGCAGGACTCATCTCTCTATATACCTGCAGGACTTATCTCTCTATATGCCTGAGAGACTCATCTCTCTATATACCTGCAGGGCTCATCTCTCTATATACCTGAGAGACTCATCTCTCTATATACCTGCAGGGCTCATCTCTCTATATACCTGCAGGACTCATCTCTCTATATACCTGCAGGACTTATCTCTCTATATACCTGCAGGGCTCATCTCTCTATATACCTGCAGGACTTATCTCTCTATATACCTGCAGGGCTCATCTCTCTATATACCTGCAGGACTTATCTCTCTATATACCTGCAGGGCTTATCTTTCTATATACCTGCAGGACTCATCTCTCTATATACCTGCAGGGCTCATCTCTCTATATACCTGCAGGACTTATCTCTCTATATACCTGAGAGACTCATCTCTCTATATACCTGCAGGGCTCATCTCTCTATATACCTGCAGGACTCATCTCTCTATATACCTGCAGGACTCATCTCTCTATATACCTGCATGACTCATCTCTCTATATACCTGCAAGGCTCATCTCTCTATACACCTGCAGGGCTCATCTCTCTATATACCTGCAGGGCTCATCTCTCTATATACCCGTGAGACTCATCTCTCTATATACCTGCAGGGCTCATCTCTCTATATACCTGCGAGACTCATCTCTCTATATACCTGCAGGGCTCATCTCTCTATATACCTGAGAGACTCATCTCTCTATATACCTGCAGGACTCATCTCTCTATATACCTGAGAGACTCATCTCTCTATATACCTGCAGGACTCATCTCTCTATATACCTGAGAGACTCATCTCTCTATATACCTGCAAGGCTCATCTCTCTATATACCTGCAGGACTCATCTCTCTATATACCTGCAGGGCTCATCTCTCTATATACCTGCGAGATTCATCTCTCTATATAATTGCAGGACTCATCTCTCTATATACCTGCAGGGCTCATCTCTCTATATACCTGCAGGGCCCATCTCTCTATATACCTGCAAGTCTCATTTCTCTATATACCTGCAGGACTCATCTCTCTATATACCTGAGAGACTCATCTCTCTATATACCTGCAGGACTCATCTCTCTATATACCTGCAGGACTCATCTCTCTATATACCTGCAAGGCTCATCTCTCTATATACCTGCAGGGCTCATCTCTCTATATACCTGCAGGACTTATCTCTCTATATACCTGCAGGGCTCATCTCTCTATATACCTGCAGGACTCATCTCTCCGTATACCAGCAGGGCTTATCTCTCTATATACCTGCAGGACTCATCTCTCTGTATAATCAGCAGGGCTTATCTCTCTATATACCTGCAGGGCTCATCTCTCTATATACCTGCAGGACTTATCTCTCTATATACCTGCAGGGCTCATCTCTCTGTATACCAGCAGGGCTTATCTCTCTATATACCTGCAGGGCTCATCTCTCTATATACCTGCAGGACTTATCTCTCTATATACCTGCAGGGCTCATCTCTCTGTATACCAGCAGGGCTCATCTCTCTATATACCTGCAGGGCTCATCTCTCTATATACCTGCAGGGCTCATCTCTCTATATACCTGCAGGACCCATCTCTCTATATACCTGCAGGGCTCATCTCTCTATATACCTGCAGGGCTCATCTCTCTATATACCTGCAGGACTCATCTCTCTGTATACCAGCAGGGCTTATCTCTCTATATACCTGCAGGGCTCATCTCTCTATATACCTGCAGGACTCATCTCTCTATATACCTGCAGGACTCATCTCTCTATATACCTGCAGGGCTCATCTCTCTATATACCTGCAGGGCTCATCTCTCTATATACCTGCAGCACTCATCTCTCTATATACCTGAGAGACTCATCTCTCTATATACCTGTGAGACTCATCTCTCTATATACCTGCAGGGCTTATCTCTCTATATACCTGCAGGACTCATCTCTCTATATACCTGCAGGGCTCATCTCTCTATATACCTGCAGGGCTTATCTCTCTATATACCTGCAGGACTCATCTCTCTATATACCTGCAAGGCTCATCTCTCTATATACCCGTGAGACTCATCTCTCTATATACCTGCAGGACTCATCTCTCTATATACCTGCAGCACTCATCTCTCTATATACCTGCAGGGCTCATCTCTCTATATACCTGCAGGACTCATCTCTCTATATACCTGCAGGACTCATCTCTCTATATACCTGCAAGATTCATCTCTCTATATACCTGGAGGACTCATCTCTCTATATACCTGCAGGACTCATCTCTCTATATACCTGCAGGACTCATCTCTCTATATACCTGCGAGATTCATCTCTCTATATACCTGAGAGACTCATCTCTCTATATACCTGCAGGACTCATCTCTCTATATACCTGGAGGACTCATCTCTCTATATACCTGGAGGACTCATCTCTCTATATACCTGCAGGACTCATCTCTCTATATACCTGCAGGACTCATCTCTCTATATACCTGCAGGACTCATCTCTCTATATACCTGAGAGACTCATCTCTCTATATACCTGCAGGACTCATCTCTCTATATACCTGGAGGACTCATCTCTCTATATACCTGCAAGATTCATCTCTCTATATACCTGTGAGATTCATCTCTCTATATACCTGGAGGACTCATCTCTCTATATACCTGCAGGACTCATCTCTCTCTATATACCTGCAGGACTCATCTCTCTATATACCTGCAGGACTCATCTCTCTATATACCTGCGAGATTCATCTCTCTATATACCTGCAGGACTCATCTCTCTATATACCTGTGAGATTCATCTCTCTATATACCTGGAGGACTCATCTCTCTATATACCTGGAGGACTCATCTCTCTATATACCTGTGAGATTCATCTCTCTATATACCTGGAGGACTCATCTCTCTATATACCTGCAGGACTCATCTCTCTATATACCTGCAGGGCTCATCTCTCTATATACCTGCAGGACTCATCTCTCTATATACCTGCAGGACTTATCTCTCTATATACCTGCAGGACTCATCTCTCTATATACCTGCAGGACTTATCTCTCTATATACCTGCAGGGCTTATCTCTCTATATACCTGCGAGATTCATCTCTCTATATACCTGCAGGACTCATCTCTCTATATACCTGCAGGACTTATCTCTCTATATACCTGCAGGACTCATCTCTCTATATACCTGCAGGACTTATCTCTCTATATACCTGAGAGACTCATCTCTCTATATACCTGCAGGGCTCATCTCTCTATATACCTGAGAGACTCATCTCTCTATATACCTGCAGGGCTCATCTCTCTATATACCTGCAGGACTCATCTCTCTATATACCTGCAGGACTTATCTCTCTATATACCTGCAGGGCTCATCTCTCTATATACCTGCAGGACTTATCTCTCTATATACCTGCAGGGCTCATCTCTCTATATACCTGCAGGACTTATCTCTCTATATACCTGCAGGGCTTATCTTTCTATATACCTGCAGGACTCATCTCTCTATATACCTGCAGGGCTCATCTCTCTATATACCTGCAGGACTTATCTCTCTATATACCTGAGAGACTCATCTCTCTATATACCTGCAGGGCTCATCTCTCTATATACCTGCAGGACTCATCTCTCTATATACCTGCAGGACTCATCTCTCTATATACCTGCATGACTCATCTCTCTATATACCTGCGAGACTCATCTCTCTATATACCTGCAGGGCTCATCTCTCTATACACCTGCAGGGCTCATCTCTCTATATACCTGCAGGGCTCATCTCTCTATATACCCGTGAGACTCATCTCTCTATATACCTGCAGGGCTCATCTCTCTATATACCTGCGAGACTCATCTCTCTATATACCTGCAGGGCTCATCTCTCTATATACCTGAGAGACTCATCTCTCTATATACCTGCAAGGCTCATCTCTCTATATACCTGCAGGACTCATCTCTCTATATACCTGCAGGGCTCATCTCTCTATATACCTGCGAGATTCATCTCTCTATATAATTGCAGGACTCATCTCTCTATATACCTGCAGGGCTCATCTCTCTATATACCTGCAGGGCCCATCTCTCTATATACCTGCAAGTCTCATTTCTCTATATACCTGCAGGACTCATCTCTCTATATACCTGAGAGACTCATCTCTCTATATACCTGCAGGACTCATCTCTCTATATACCTGCAGGACTCATCTCTCTATATACCTGCAAGGCTCATCTCTCTATATACCTGCAGGGCTCATCTCTCTATATACCTGCAGGACTTATCTCTCTATATACCTGCAGGGCTCATCTCTCTATATACCTGCAGGACTCATCTCTCCGTATACCAGCAGGGCTTATCTCTCTATATACCTGCAGGACTCATCTCTCTGTATACCAGCAGGGCTTATCTCTCTATATACCTGCAGGGCTCATCTCTCTATATACCTGCAGGACTTATCTCTCTATATACCTGCAGGGCTCATCTCTCTGTATACCAGCAGGGCTCATCTCTCTATATACCTGCAGGGCTCATCTCTCTATATACCTGCAGGGCTCATCTCTCTATATACCTGCAGGACCCATCTCTCTATATACCTGCAGGGCTCATCTCTCTATATACCTGCAGGGCTCATCTCTCTATATACCTGCAGGACTCATCTCTCTGTATACCAGCAGGGCTTATCTCTCTATATACCTGCAGGGCTCATCTCTCTATATACCTGCAGGACTCATCTCTCTATATACCTGCAGGACTCATCTCTCTATATACCTGCAGGGCTCATCTCTCTATATACCTGCAGGGCTCATCTCTCTATATACCTGCAGCACTCATCTCTCTATATACCTGAGAGACTCATCTCTCTATATACCTGTGAGACTCATCTCTCTATATACCTGCAGGGCTTATCTCTCTATATACCTGCAGGACTCATCTCTCTATATACCTGCAGGGCTCATCTCTCTATATACCTGCAGGGCTTATCTCTCTATATACCTGCAGGACTCATCTCTCTATATACCTGCAAGGCTCATCTCTCTATATACCCGTGAGACTCATCTCTCTATATACCTGCAGGACTCATCTCTCTATATACCTGCAGCACTCATCTCTCTATATACCTGCAGGGCTCATCTCTCTATATACCTGCGAGACTCATCTCTCTATATACCTGCAGTGCTTATCTCTCTATATACCTGCAGGGCTTATCTCTCTATATACCTGCAGGACTCATCTCTCTATATACCTGCAGAACTCATCTCTCTATATACCCGTGAGACTCATCTCTCTATATACCTGCAGGACTCATCTCTCTATATACCTGCAGGACTCATCTCTCTATATACCTGAGAGACTCATCTCTCTATATACCTGAGAGACTCATCTCTCTATATACCTGCAAGGCTCATCTCTCTATATACCTGCGAGATTCATCTCTCTATATAATTGCAGGACTCATCTCTCTATATACCTGCAGGGCTCACCTCTCTATATACCTGCAGGACTCATCTCTCTATATACCTGCAAGTCTCATCTCTCTATATACCTGCGAGATTCATCTCTCTATATAATTGCAGGACTCATCTCTCTATATACCTGCAGGACTCATCTCTCTATATACCTGCGAGTTTCATCTCTCTGTATACCTGCAGGGCTCATCTCTCTATATACCTGCAAGGCTCATCTCTCTATATACCTGCAGGACTCATCTCTCTATATACCTGCAGGACTCATCTCTCTATATACCTGCAGGACTCATCTCTCTATATACCTGCAGGGCTCACCTCTCTATATACCTGCAGGACTCATCTCTCTATATACCTGCAGGACTCATCTCTCTATATACCTGCAGGACTCATCTCTCTATATACCTGCAGGACTCATCTCTCTATATACCTGCAGGGCTCACCTCTCTATATACCTGCAGGGCTCATCTCTCTATATACCTGCAGGGCTCATCTCTGTATATACCTGCAGGGCTCATCTCTCTATATACCTGCAGGACTCATCTCTCTATATACCTGCAGGGCTCATCTCTCTATACCTGAGAGACTCATCTCTCTATATACCTGAGAGACTCATCTCTCTATATACCTGCAAGGCTCATCTCTCTATATACCTGCGAGATTCATCTCTCTATATACCTGCAAGGGTGCATTAGTGTGAATAGTGTTATAGAGGATAAGGTCATCTCTAAAAAAGAGCTGGGTTTTCAAAGAGTGTCTAAAGATTTGAGGAAAGTGGGAAAGTCTGAGCGTGGTAGGAAATTTCATAAGAGGGGAGCAGCACGGGAGAAGTCTTGTAGGCGGGAGTGAGAGGTGGTTATCAGAGAGGAGACAAGGTGCAGGTCAGAGGTAGAGCTAAGAGGGTGGGAGGGAGAGTATTTTGATATGAGATTTGAGATGTATGCAGGGATAGTGTTGTTGAGGGCTTTGTAGATAAGGGTGAGTAATTTGAATTGGATTCTGGAGGACACAGGGAGCCAGTGTAGGGATTTGCAAAGTGATGCAACAGATGTGGAGCGGTGAGAGAGGAAGATCAGTCTTGCAGCAGCATTTAGGATGGATTGAAGTCTGGATATATGGGTGTCTTCAATGGCCAGACAGCAGAAGGTTGCAATAGTCAAGATGGGAGATGATGAGAGAATGGATAAGAGTTTTGGTACCATGTTGAGTAAGAAATGGGCGTATTCTGGCAATGTTTTTAAGGTGGAGTTAACAGGACTGGGAGAGAGTCTGGATGTAAAGTATAAAGCAGAGGGAAGAGTCAAGTGTGACACCAAGGCAGCGGGCTTGGGAGACTGAGGAGATTGAGGTGTAATTGACAGTGATGGAGATTTAAGGACAGGTGGTGACTCTGGCAGGAGGGAAGATAATAAGCTCTGTTTTGGAAATGAAAATATATTTGCTATGCTCCAGGGCACCTTTGGTATTTGATCAAATTGAATATATCCAGAGACATGATAAGGTACACATAAATATGTGATAAACACATAAAGGAAAACAGATAAAACACGCACATTTTGGTAACTACACCAAATAACAAAAATATATTATAACACACAAAGTGGCAAAACATTAGCAGTTAGAGAGCTGCTCCTTCACTAATTTTAACATTTACATTTTAGCCTAAAATACTATTCCGTTGAACCTTAAACCAGGCCTGCACAAATGTATTTTATTTAGTAATGCACAGCTTTTTATATAGTGCTTATATGTTACACAGCGCTGTACAGAGAATATTTAGTGATTCACATCAGTCCCTGGAGCTTACAATCTATATTCCCTACCACACGGACACATACCAGGGCCAATTTTGGCAGAAGCCAACAAATCTACCAGTATATTTTTGTGGGAGGAAACCAACGCAAACACAAAAAGAACATACAAACTTCACACAGATAGTTCCCTATTCAGGATGAAGCCAATAACCCCAGCACTATGAGGCAGCAATGCTAACCACTGTGTCACCGCACTGCCCTTGTATCCAAAACTTATGAGCCAGGGCTATATATAAGGAGCCAGCGAATATTTACAAACCACAATTAAATTATTAAGTGTAGAGTTCGGTCAAAGCAGAGATTTTCTCAAGGCGATAAAATAACAGCTATTTTGTGGACAAATACTGTTCCATACTAATGAATGGTTTCACATATCAGGCTGTTACACTAGCGATTGTGTAGCTCAGATCACTAGGAAGTGAGTATTGTGAGAGAGTGACGGTGGTGAAAACACAAAACAATGTACACCAGACAGCGTGTTACACTAACCAATTACACTTTGCAAATCACTCATTTTACAGTTTGCAAAATATTATTTAAAGCTCAGATTTTTAAGCAGTAAAAACATCAATTATATTTTTCAGCCACAGTGATTTTTCGTTCAACTAGAAAAAATAACAGCCTCCCCCAGTACACATCACGCTGTGCCCCACAACAAGAATTACAACTGCTTCAACGTTCCCACCTCAGGGCACCTGCTGCCAATGATTATATAAAGTCACTGGAGTGCTTGGGGCGAGCAACTCCAACCAACATAGTAACAGCGATTCACAGCGTTACCTGTTATGTCTGTGAGGGCTAAATGATTAGGATCAGTTCCTGGCAGGCGCACTCTTACAGGAGAACTGGGGCTCCTTCTTCATTTCTCGTAGTGACCTGTCAACTGGGATCCGTCCAGTCCTGTCTTACATCTATCACGACAATAAGGGGGACACTAGGATTGTGTTCATGTGTCACAACCTTTAGGTTGTTTGAGGTGCCGAAAAAGCACTTTCCCATATAGAGTGAGCATGGAAGGTGCAAAGACTATCCCAATGTAGGCTGGGGCACAGCTCTGTGATCTCCCAGGACATGGAAAAACACAACTCCTTTTGCGGGATAGAAAGATATGTATCTTGTAAAACAGAGAACGTCCCTCTAATTGCTCAAAGTAGGGCACAAAAACAGGAATTAAGAGCGGTTTCACTCCCACTTTTAGACTTCTGTAAATGACCCTTTCTGTGCCACACACATATTTACCAATGTACAGTCAGAAACGCACATTATACACTAGATGGCAAACACATATAAAGTCTGTTGGCGTCAATAAGTAGCAAGATGCACACTCCCCACCGCGCCGGGGGGAAAAAGTGCAGGAAGAAGCGCATTATGTAGCAGCAAGATGCCCGATTGTTTAGAGGAACAGATGGAGTCCTCTGTAGTGATATAAGTTGCATCCCACCCATCCTGAGCTGTCACACGTATACCCAAACCTAACCCTATGTCCTGCTAGGCATAAAAATTCAGTTCACCTAAATAAAAGCTAGTTTTCATTTTACCAAGTGGTGGTCTCTTAGAAACATGTACTGTGTTTACCTACAGGGACATGGATTGTCTTGAGCAAAGACTAGTTTTTAGTTGACAAGTGTTTCAAGGCCCCAAATAGGTTGTAAATGTAGACCTACCAATCTGACTCCTCACTGGTTTGTGTAAGGCTGGGTACACACTACAGAAAATTTCTCCCGATGCCACATCATTAATGTTTTTACCAACGACTGAAAGTCCCGATCAGCATGCCGATCCATGTGTACACACTATACACGTTTACCTTCAGATCTGTGCTCTTCATCTGTCATAACAGTCGGCTGAAAAGATTGTGACTCTGTGAACTCTGTGTAGATCTGCCTACACTTCCAGTGGTGAGTACATACACACTGCAGACATCGTTCCATTGTTGAATGAGATTTTTAGTCGATTCATAAAATGAAACGATACGATGTGCTTTGAAACGGAAATCGTTCATCGTTGGAGCGTACACACTAATGCGATATCGGCAGAGAGGGACGTAGCGAGCTGTGGGCTCCGACGCAGGGAAGAAGGGTGGAGGAAACCGGGCCCACAGGTCGCTATTTCACCGTGCTGCAGACCCCATTATCTCCATGTGCCCCGGTACACCGCACCTGCTTCACCAATGGTAGTTCCACCACTAGATATCGGGCTAAACGGTTGTTTATCGTGTGATTGACCCAATAATCGAGTGAAAACCCTGTAGTGTTGACCCAGCCTAAGAGAGCAATGGAGATGGGATAATAATTCTCAGCAGGTCAATCCCTGATTTATAAAGAATTATCAGTGAAAGGGTTGTACCTGTGGAATGGCCCAGATGCCCTGCCAGTAGGCATGTTGGATGCATGCATTGCAGAATGAGATGCTGGACTGTTATATTAATAGAACTCTCTATCCCACCGCTGATACACAGAGATCTTGGTGGCCTCTCATCACTCCTCTCTTTACTGACTGTCCAGTAAAGCATTGGAAAAATGTACAGTGTCCTCGTGCACATTCTAGAGAAAACGTCACCCTGTTCGCCAGCAGCTGTCGCTATTTGGGTTGAATGAAGACAATTAGTCAACTTCAACCTCTTATTCAGTAAGGTGCAAACCATTTCCTTTCCCCCAACAATATTATCATCATCTTTGGTATCATTATGCCAGGATAACAAAGGGTTTATCATAATATAATCATTTCACAATTGATTGACAATTCCGTGACAAGCGGCTTTGCTAACCCTTTCAGTGCTGAAACGGGGGTGTCCATATTTTATTGCTGCAAGCAGAAGTCATAAGAGCCATATATTGTAATAAAACCATTCATGCACACCATCTAAAAAGGTCAATTTTAGCATAATAAAATTACCAATGTAATTTCTCACCAGCTCATTCCCTTGCTGACCTCACTGCAACAAGCGAACGTTTCTGAGATAACATAACATCGGCACAAATAGCTTGAAATGATAAGACAGCGGCTCTTAATGAATATTAGATTAAAAACCTCAACCACAAGAGTGACAAAGGCATCTTTAGCTGGTGAAAAATTTAACAGACATCATACGGCCACCAGGCACCGCAGCTATTTCATGTGTTCGGTTTATTGTCTGGCATAACTTGTTTCACGCTATTTCCTCTGGTCTGGTGCCAGCACAGATCAATCTCTGGAAAATCAAAGGAGAAACTGGCGGTAAAGTGACAATACGTCGAGAAGCCCGTATTGTGACCACCTAATCTGTCTATATGTACTCAAAAAATCCACAAGTGGAAAATAAGAGAAAAGACTAAAACTACCCCAATATAAGGTGAAAAACATACAGAACAATTTGCAATTGACCGTGGTGGCTTGTTTTACAGTTTTACAGTTTGTTTAACTTGTCTGTACAGTAAAATACAATATTAACTTGCGCAAAACTCTGATTGTTCATAATCTAAGCAAAAATATCAAGTATCTACAGAATTTCGGAACTTTTGCATTACATAAAAACATAAAATAACTATACTGTACGGAACACTTGTAGTAATACACAAGACAAAAAAAATACTGGACAGCAATATTATGATACAAAATACTATATATTGGAAACTATGGGGAAAGATAGTATAAAATCAAGGAAATTGGTCTAATAAATGCATTATGGAATGAGGGCATGAAATACAGGAAAAAGTAAAATCAGGAGATGTAAAATTGGAGTTTGCTTGTATCATTATTTGACTCCCGTACCCTAACTAGAATGCTTGGGATCCAAATAGTTTCTAAAAATAGCTGGAGATAGTAATCAGAGTGGACCACAGCGAGGAGGCACTGGTAGCAGTAAAGCCCCCAATAGAAATGATAGGATGTAGTTTGCATGTATGTATGTTTGATGGATTTTTACTAAGAATTTTAGCATGACTAACAGGTCTCTTAGTTTAAAGGTTATTCTGGAGTATTACATAAGACTCATATTACATAAGACTCGTATTACATAGAACAAATGTGTCAGATCCATAAATTTAAGTTAGCTAAGTACAAGGTGAAATTAAGGGACCTATTTTTTAAAGGGAGAAAAGCCCTATCTCTGGCGAATACGAGTGTATCACCGGAGATAGACCTTCTCGTTATGTATCAAGGGCTACCAACCTGCTATTGCCAGCATTAGTCCCCACCGGCGAAGATATTTGCCAGTCTGCTACAGACACAGGGTTGGACTGGCCCGCCGGGGAGCCTGAGTATCCCCCCGTAGGCCCCAACCCCTGATGGCTCCTTTATTCGTAGGTGGGAGAGCGGGTAAAAAAAATAATACTCCCGTGATCGCAACGCTGCCGCCCCTCCTCCTTCCTCTCTGATCTGTTCGCACTGAATGTCGGGCGTGACATGATGACGTCACGCCCGACATTCAGTGAGGAGCGGCGCATAGAGAAGCAAGAAAGAAGACAGAAAAGAAGAAGAGAAGAAAGAAGCCAATAAGAAGGTAACAGAGGCATAGAGAGGAAATCAGGATGGTGCATAGTGGTTAAGGGGGGAGGGGGGGAGCAGCATGGCACAGGGTGATGAAGGGGGAGGAAAGCAGCATGGCACAGAGTGATGAAAGGGGGGAAAGCAGCATGGCACAGAGTGATGAAGGGGGAGGAAAGCAGCATGGCACAGGGTGATGAAGGGGGAGGAAAGCAGCATGGCACAGGGTGATGAAAGGGGGGGAAGCAGCATGGCACAGAGTGATGAAAGAGGGGAAAGCAGCATGGCACAGAGTGATGAAAGGGGGGAAGCAGCATGGCACAGAGTGATGAAAGAGGGGAAAGCAGCATGGCACAGAGTGATGAAGGGGGAGGAAAGCAGCATGGCACATGGTGATGAAAGGGGGGAAGCAGCATGGCACAGAGTGATGAAGGGGGAGGAAAGCAGCATGGCACAGGGTGATGAAAGGGGGGGAGCAGCATGGCACACAGTGATGAAAGGGGAAAGCAGCATGACACAGGGTGATGAAAGGGGGGGGGGGAAGCAGCATGGCACAGAGTGATGAAAGGGGGGGAGCAGCATGGCACAGAGTGATGAAAGTGGGGAAAGCAGCATGACACAGGGTGATGAAAGGGGGGGAGCAGCATGGCACACAGTGATGAAGGGGGAGGAAAGCAGCATGACACAGGGTGATGAAAGGGGGGGGGGAAGCAGCATGGCACAGAGTGATGAAAGGGGGGGAGCAGCATGGCACAGAGTGATGAAAGGGGGGGAGCAGCATGGCACACAGTGATGAAAGAAGGGAAAGCAGCATGGCACAGGGTGATGAAAGGGGGGGAGCAGCATGGCACACAGTGATGAAAGGGGAAAGCAGCATGACACAGGGTGATGAAAGGGGGGGGGGAAGCAGCATGGCACAGAGTGATGAAAGGGGGGAGCAGCATGACACAGAGTGATGAAAGGGGGGGAAGCAGCATGATACAAAGTGATGAAAGGGGGAGAGCAGCATGACACAGAATGATGAAGGGGGGGTAGCAGCATGGCACAGAGTGAAGGGGGGAGCAGGATGGCACACAGTGTGATGAAGGGGGGGCAGGGTGGCACAGGGTGATGAAGGGGGGCAAAAGCAGCATGGCACAGGGTGTTAAAGGGGGGCCAGGAAAAGGGGGAGCAAAATCAGCATGGCACAGGGTGATGAAGGGGGTAGGTGAAGAGGGGAGCAAAAGCAGCATAGAGGGTGCAGTGTGATCATAAGGAGGCACAGCATGGTGATGAAGGGGCACAGTAATGTGTGTGTGATGGCACAGTCTGCATGTGGCAATGTAATGTGTGTGTGAAGTAGGTGGTGGCTAATTAATGGGTTCTATTTTGTTTGTGGGGGGGATGGTGAGGTAATTTTAATTTATAGTGGGGACTATTCATTTAAGATTGGGTGATTTGGGGGCTATTAATTGAATATGGGGCTGAGTTTGAGGAGTATGAGGTCTATTTATTAAATATGAATATGAATTATTTAATGATAGAGACGGTTGCGGGAAATATGTATATTAATTATTCGTAAATGCTCTTAATTTATTGCTGGGGCTGTTTGGAGGGAGGGATATAGATCTATTTATTAAATGTGAATACTATTACTTTAATGTTGGGGCTAGAGGAAGGGCTAAGTATTAATCGTGGGTGCTATTGACTTAACGTCGGGGTTGGTTGGAATTTTCTACATGTACCCCTTTTTTTTCCAAATAGGGCCCCCAACATTCCAGGATCCAGATAAACCACAACTAAAGACACCAGCAGCCACAGGTTGTGAAAGTGACAAGAACAAGTAGGAGAGAGCAGGACAGTCTGTCAAATGTTCTGATTCTAGTGGGACAATCCCGATTTTTGGTGACTGTTCTGCCCAATCTAAGGGGCAGGTCAAGACTGTGTATTCTTTATATACTACACTAGGGTGCTAGCTGTCCTTCGTGAGCTTACCACACCCCGGTTTGGTTACGCCTCTCTAGTGTCTGGCCACAGCCCCTCTGGTCCCTTACCATTGTATTCCCCCTGTGGGCCCTTCACGCCCCAGTCCGACACTGTACAGACATGTACCGCCGCAAACGTCCTCACGCCATCACAGGATGCCGAGACAAGATTGAAAAAAATGCATTTCCAATGATAAATATTTTAAAATAACATTAATTACTTTTTAAAAATGTATGTAGTTTTTATACAGGGCTTTCAGTTCCACGGTACATGCGTGTTGCAGGCTAGGCGGGTCAATCATGCGCATATGGCCCGAGCCTGGCCCAGTGAAGCAGTAAGGTGGGGCCTTAAAACCCCCGGTCTGTACCACAAGGCAGCTGAGCACCACTTGGCTGTGCCAGCAATCGATGATTGATTGTTGTTGTTGCAGATTAATAAATAGAGGCCTAAGTGACAGTATTTGGCTATTACATGGAATTGTAGCCAATCACACACTTTTCTGACTGTGCAACAATGCACGGTAGGACTACAGTACGTCGTGATCGATTTGTTTTAAGTCATATTTTAAAAAAAATAAAAATGAATAACATTGTAAAATAAATAATTTCCCTGTGATTCAATGGAATTTAGATGCTTTTCACCATGTTACAGAATAACATGATCTAACTGGAATATACTGATATGGTTGGTTTACCATCACTTAAAAGTAAATAATTAAAAGTATTCTTCAAGTAAATGTAACACATCTCAGAGATTTCAAATTCACACACATGTGACTCTAACATACTAGCGGGTAACAAGCGCCTGGTTCTGTTATCCTGTAGGATGTCTGTTACACACAACTCACACCAGGGGGGTAAATGTATCAAGCTGAGAGTTTTCCGTCGGGTTTAAAAAGTGTAGATTTTGCCTTTAGCAACCAATCAGATTCTAGCTGTCATTTTGTAGAATGTACAAAATAAATGATAACTAGAATCTGATTGGTTGCTATAGACAACATCTCCACTTTTCAAACTCGCCGGTCCAGTAGATGAAGTGGGCACGTATATGGTAGTATGTCATAACGCAACTTCTCCTACTGCTTTCATTGCAGAACTATCAAATACCATTTACTAACATTTTCCATACCACCACTTCTACTTTCCACTATAACCACTGAGTAGGTCTATATGAAGAATTGTTCTTAGAATCATTGGATTCTCAATGAAGTTGAATGTGTTTTCTTAACAAGGGAGTTTTAAAAAAGTTACTCAGTCATACCAGGATCCAAAATTTAATCTACATGACTCTACTCAGTTTACTTTTGTTTTCTTGTTGCGTTTTGGCAGTCATAGCTCACTGAATACACAGGCACAGAGCCACCCCCATCACCTCCACCTGGTGTTGTTACCATACTGGAACAAACACGATTAAACATGTCATCTGGAACTAAACTTGTCCTATGGCTGCTCTCAGAAGTTCCTGCATTACAGAGTGTAAGAGCCGTATTATATTATATTATATATTATATTATTTGTCAACTCGCCAAAAAGAAGTAAAAAGGGGAATCAAATTTAATTGCGTTTATCGGATTCAAGTTACTTATATGGCTGTTGGTTCAGTGGATCCCAGTCATTCGTGTCTCTGGCATTCCAATGGATGCCAATTACCGTGTCTCTGGTCTTTCACTTATTATTATTTATGTATAGGGTGCCACAAAGTTCTACATCCCCATACTGGGGGAAATTCAGCTTAAAACATAAAACGCCACGTTCCACTGCCCAAAGTACAGGACAAGCAAAAGCAAATTGCTGAACATTCCAAAAGCATAAATGTATCAATACTAAAACATTAGGTACAATACACATTCCAAAACAGGCAAAGTTCATAACATAAAGCCTAGTACAGGACATGCAATAGGAATAACAGAACGACACACAGGTGGTCATGAGAGTTTACAATTAAATGGGATTTTATTACACTTTCCCACAAGTTAGTTGCATCTATAATATTCTAGAGGGTCCCAGTTACGCTATTATCCATTATAATGTTTATTAGTCATTCTAAAGAGAAACCCCTATTGAAAATAAGACACCTATTTCATTTATTAAAGGAGAACACTGCTATTTATACCCAGGACTCTTGCTACAAGGTACTTTCTCTATCAGCAGAGTATAGAAGGGAGTATGCTACATCTACATACCCTGGAATTGTACAGCTCAAAATAGTTATTTCAAAATTCCAGTGACTTGGACCAAGGACTGTGGTTCCTCAGTGCGGGTAGTGTATAAATAATGAATGCTGGATGGACCATGACACACAAAAATATAGCAAGTACCACAGTGGTCTTCAGGTAGGGTTCCAACTTTATAAAAAAAACAACACAAAAATCTGAATCACCCTTTTCACTTGTAGTATTTATTTCTGGATGGCCAATTCAATAAAAAGAAGCCCTAGTAACCTACTAATCCTTCTTAATTTTGGCCAATAGTTTTCATGAAACCAGGAATTTCAGGATTTAGGAGTATAGGAAAATTATTATTGTACATTAGATATTTCCAATTTCAAAAACCACCTTGCAAACTTATGTATAGTGCATCAATGATCTCTAGTGTGAGCCAACCGGGTCATACAGGTTTATTCATTGTGAATATGCGTCATTCAGAAAGACAATGTGTCACCATTGTAATGTTAGAATCCTATCTTCATCACACATCACAGACATTATTTTTATCTAGATTAGTTGACTGTACAAATCATACACCTACCTCTAAAAAGAGCTTTATTACCAACGTACCTGTCTTTTTTTGTATTGTTATTTAAAAGACTAGAGCTATGCTGTCAGTATGGGCGATGGAATAGATCATATTAAACCCACAGGGAATTAGATCACTTTCACTGTTTCTAAGACAAACTCTTCTCTAACAAGGCATCTGGATTCTAGACTTCTGGGACTGCACAGTTATTTACTACTGAAAAAAAAGTGCTTAATTACTCTGAACAATAGGAATTCAAAAGACTAACATTTAATCTACCAAGTAAATGTGCTCTATGTATCTAACTAAGAGACTGGTGCAGCATTAAAAGATTATGTGCTAATTATATAATTAACACCTCATGTACATGCAAACCTTGGTAATAAGGGATTACAAGAATAAAGTAAGGCATTATTATTTTAGTAGACGTACAATGCAAACTACGTTATTTGGATGCACAAACTACTAAGTGTTAAGCAGAATCTGTCATATGTTGCTATATAATGATACAGTATTTGGGTTGCATACTGTAAACCCCATATAGGTAGACAGGGAGGGCAACATGCTGAGGAATTGCAATGAGCAGGTCCTTACCTGTGCTGTTGTATGAGTTATTTTTCTCTTCTGTGATCAGGACAGTTCTTGAAAGGTCCAAAACTGAAGCTGTGGCTGGCTGCATGCTCGCTGCACTGTCCTCATTCAAAAGCAGGGACACATAGGAATGGACAGAAACGCCTGTGTAGCAGGTGAGAATTATACAGTGTGGAGATGCCTGTCTGTCCGTGCTGGCTTCCCTTCTCCTGTAAGAGGTTTAATGAGGCATCAATCTCCCTGCACGGATAATGTCTGGCGGCAAAGGCTGGCTCAGATCACGTCTTGCTGTCTCATTAATCTGTAATCTGAAATGGACAGAAACAGTTAAGGAGTGAAATATTTGCTTAAGTCTGTGCGTCTGTAGGCAGCACCGAGTGTGCACTGTAATATGTGGTGCTGCAGGGATAGGGTGCTCGCAGGCGCCCTCTGCAGGCTACTGGGCGCCACTAGCTTTGGATCATCTCCTGTCTGAAATCTCATCATAAATGCCTCAGGGACTCGAGGGTGTAAATCAAACATTCTTCATCTGAGGAAGCAGAGGCTGAGTTTACAGATGGAGAAGCCACTTTTTCTTCTTTCATTACACAAGTGGAAAGGGCCTCATTTATCAAGCTGGATAGGCAGCCAGCAACCTGCAGAATGAAAGGTTATCCTGCCAGTCTCAACCACAGTTTTGCTGTGTAGGTAATAAAGAGGCAGTTTATCTTCAGCCACTCTTATTCTAAAGTTTAAATGATGATGGGCAGGACAGACAAGCTGCGAGTCTGATACCTTCATGATAAAAAAAGATTATATTTCCAGCTGAGCCCTGCTGGGTGAGTAATTGGGAAATATTTATCAAGTTAAATATCTATCAACAATTAAACATCTTACATAACTGAGCTGTAAACAGACATATCCTGGATAAATATTATTATTTTTTATATATAGTGCCACCATAAATATTATGTTTTGCATCTCTTTAACATGAAACTGTTAATTTTTGTCTAGAAGGTCTTTTAACTCATTGTTCTCTGTAAAAATCAATCTGGTGGGGGGTTTGATATGGCTGCAACTGCAAAAAAAAAGTGTCTCTCTGCTGAAAGCATTTGATTTCTACTTGCTCCAAGGAGAGTGTGAGCCAGTCAGTCACCAAGCTCCTCTATGGTCATGTGATGGCAAAGGAAGGAACGGGATAGCCGTTTATGGTATGAGCGTGCATGCTCAGAAGGGGGTCGTTTTAAAGCTCACTATATCATATGCCATGTTACTGTGGTTGACATGGTAACAACATGACATTTAGCAAGTTGGAAATCATTAATAGCAGCTTGAATCACAACACTAAAGAAAATAGAACAATTCAATGAGGGAGATTCAAGTCAACATGATGGGCTTGATTCATTAAGGAGAGTTGAAGCAAAGTAATCCTCATATCTTTACTTCAGTTTTATTTTATAAATCGAAAATATTGAATTTGAATACTAGTTTGTTTTTAAAGGTTAACACCCTCATTAGTGTACCCCACCACTTAATGAAATAAGCACCTAATATATAGCAAATTTGTGTCTCTCACTGCAGGAGGTGAGGGTACCTAGTTTGTTTATACCAATACTGTAGAAGCATTAGGAGTAGCACACAAGATTTTCCTGCAGCGATGAGCATGATTCTGCACAAGCGGTTCTCACTTCAGATAGCGAGGGGGTGGGGGGAACCCAGAAGGAGGAGGATCAGGGAGAGCCCAGCGCCAGTTGAGCACAGTAGGGCCATGCATTTGTAAGTGTAGGACACTCACTGCAGATAAGGCCTAGTTACTCTCCCAAATACATAGGGAGTCTTCTTCTTTCCTGAAGTAATCCAGTACATGATCTTCATCTCACAAAACAGCCTACAGCAACAATGCCTAAGGCATTTTAACAGGAAGTTTTGCAGAGAAAGTAGTATGTGTGTTAGGAAATACACATTTTACTCAGACTAGTATTTTTTTTAAAAAAAACCATGAGAGGTACGCTTAAGCAGCTCAACTCACAGCAGTTTGTCGATATTTTTCAGGGCGCATAGAGCTTTCTTTTGATAGTATATAGGAATAAATAAATGTATATTTGATACTATATAGGAATAAATAAATGTATTGCATTGTGTTGTATTTTTATTTTACATTGGGGGGAAATAGGCAAAAATAAGGAAGAAAAATCACTTTCCCATGATTCTTCCCAATACTACTTAGGCTATATGTGGAACCCCAGAACTGTGCTCCAACTTTTACCCATTTCTCCCAGGTATAATAATAAAAAATATATGCGCTATGTACTCTAAGGTCTGAATCAGTTATAGGAGCCAAAAATAAATATATACATTTTAGTTTTTGAAGTTTTTTCCCCTTGAAGGTTTATGTAAAATCTGTAAAAGTCAAGGAGAATGGGTGACATCATTTTGGGGAATGGAAAGTGACTCTGGTGGGAAGGGTATGTTTTTTTAGTCCGTTGTTTTAATCATTTATTTTAATTTGTTTTTACCTTTTTTACTGTTATGTTGTAGAAGTTCCATGTCCTCTAGAATGTAAGTTCTCACGAGCTGGGTCCTCTCTACCTATTGGCCCATGTCTGTCATGTCCTCTCATGTATTTGCTGCATTCTGTGTGAGTCCCTATAGACTTATCTCATGCGATCACCAATATTCTATAAACATGCATTGTGATGTCACAGAATGAATCATTAAGGCTAAAAAAAGGAGTACATGTTCTCTGGGACAAATTATGTTACAATACAAGGGGTGCAAATTAGTTTATTATTTTGCACATAAGAACTGGCTGTTTTTTAATCTAGCACACAAATACTTGATAACTTTTTTTTACACTGTAATTTAAAGTTAATCTAGGACATGCCCTACCCCAAATATAAATCTGTCTCTACATTTTAACTTTACCTCTCCTCCAATGCAACATGGTTTTGCCCAGGTGGAAAGTTACTCATTTTATTTGCTTTGCTCTCTTTAATGACTCAGACCCTGAATGTGTAATTGTGTGGAGGACACAGGTATCCTATAATGTTCATCTGTCTCTAATTTCCAGAAATTATGGTTGCTATAGAAATGTAGAATTGAGCAATTGCACAATATAATTCCTATTTTTCTGCATGTTGAATGGAACCCTTATACTCTGGGATTTGTAAGTTAATATTCAAAGGGGCCCCACAGAAGATGGAAGGAGAGCAGAGCGCACTCCCTCCTCCTCCGCATATGCCGCGTGACCTCCCTGCAGAGGTGGTCATGTGACACGGAAGTCGGTTGCACCCACCCTTATAAAATCGGTAGGAGCCAGCTGGAGGACCACAGGTAAAGTCTGCTGCCCACCGCTGGGCCAAGCTGTAACATGTCCATAGTAGCTCTTTTTAAATGTTGATAACTATGGTCAACATTCACCAAAAGCATGGTTGGTAAAAATGTCCCTAATTAACATTCCCAGATGTTAAGAGATTTGTCCCCGGAAACATTTTCCTTTGTGCACAATACAGTTCCTATAAACTTAATATATATAAAACAGAGTTGATGTATGTACGTCTGTAAATGATTAATCCATATTCAGAAGACCTAGAAAGTTCAAGTTTGACATACCGGTAGCTTTTAGGTCTCAATTGGTATGAACAACCTGAAACATCTTGATTGGAGCCTGTGTTCTAGTCTACTGAGCGTTCATTGGTTAACTGTAAGGAATTCCTTACATTCAGTGGTGAAATGTAAGAGCTGTGACAATGATCATGTGACTGACTTACATCATAAACAACCTTTGTGACATCACTGCTTAGTACAGAACAGTCAGGTATCAGCTGAGTGTACATTATAGAAATGCATACATCTACACACACTGTTTATTGCTGTGACTGTGTCTGCTGATATGACATCTCACAATGTAAGATAAGCTTAATTACACCTAAAATTTTAGATGAAAACAAAGTAAATATCTGCACCATTCGGACGTTTGCAAAATGTATGAAAATATAGTTTAACACCTTCATTTTGAAGAGAATGAACTGGGCCTAATGGATTCTTGTATTGCAGACTAATTATTTATGGAATCTGTATTTATACTTCCTCTGGGATTGTCAGTTCTTAGTTAAGTTCTTATGCTAAGGTTAATACCCACCACATCTCTTCAATACTCTGATCCGTGTCCTTCTATATTGGCTTCACCAGTGACCTGGTAATGATACTGAGCATACCTTGTAGTGTATGGCATTGACTATGAAAATGGAGCTCTTCAGTGGCCCTAACTCAAAGTGCAGCATCTTACCTTTTTGTTCTATAGACAGGTCCGCTTCCCATTAAAGCGGGCGGGAGGCCCGTCCTTCTCAGGTGGAATTGCTTGAACTACATGACAGTGTGATTGAAAGTATCCAGGGTGAACAATGGTTATTTGGGTGGGGTACGGAATAATGATGGTGATTATTTCGACAAGACTTACCCCAACGTCTTCACACCGAATGGCTCCTTCCCGACCAGGCTCTAGGGCGACTGATGTGACAACCGACTGCAAGGCCTTGTGACGAATGAAGAAGCCGCCGAGACTTGATGACGTCACTGGCGACCGCGACGCTGTTATCGGTGCTGTCAAGGGGGTAATGTACAACACTTTGCAAAGTACATTGTCCATGCCCGCATACTTACATTATCCCCTTCTTCATTCGCAGTTGGATGTCGGATGTCACATCACTCGTCCTGGAGCCTGGTCGGGAAGGAGCCGTTCGCTGTCAAGACGTCGGTGTAAGTCTTGTCGGGGTAGTCAGCATCGATATGCTGACTACCGGGTTATTTTGCCCTGTAAAATGGAACTTGGTCAAATCATGTGGAGATCACCCCAGTCCCCACTTCTCAACATTGTGTCAATGGTTAGAAAGCTTGAACATCTAATACTTGTTACACATTACACTTCCTTGATTTTTGAAAGCTATTTTTAATTATATATACTCTGTTGTCAGGGCTGTTCCTACCAGGAGGCGAGGCAAAAACCTCAGCTCACGCAGTAGAATTCTAGGAGCGAGGCTCTCACTTCGCCTCCTAGCCTCTGGCGTGCTTCTGTCCCCAGTACTTCTATGTGGGGAGCTAGGAATAACATTAATCCTGAATCATTAAGTGCAGGAGGAAGCACAGGGTGACACATAACCAATCACCTGCCCTTTCTTCTGCACTCATTGTATTAGGAGTAAGGATGACTGACAGCATGAGCAGAGGTACCTGGGAAGGAAGAGGAAGTGTTCTCGATCACCTGTGCCAGATTTATTTAACAGTGTAAGCGACATAACCTGTTGGTATGCCCATCTGTCACCTCACAACAAAGATATAAAAACCCCATAGTCACCAACATAAAAATATTTCCCATGGGCACTGATCAATACCGCCTTGAGGGCTACAATCCCCATCATGTTTCTTCCATGTCATTACCACATATATTTAGATTTTTAAATACTCCCCTTCCATTAATAACTTATGAATTCCTAAAAAATAAGAACAGGATGTAGGAATTAATGGAGACTATATTGTAGTTGGTCAATAATGAAAAACAGTGACTTTTCCAGGGAGAAAAAAAATACTGGAAAACAGGGACAGTTGGTAACTATGAAACGCCCAGAACAGTCTGGCAGCAACATCAAACCCAGCTAAAAGACTCTAATTTTGCACCACAATATTTAATAGTATACATGCAAGGTATAAATTATTATATCAGACCTGGATTAGACTTGGACCTCTGTGGTATACTCTATCATTTAAATAAATTTTTTCATTACCGTTGGGAAGGTATTCAATGACTCTTGCAGGATCTAAGCAGTATTAGATGCATCCTTGTCAGTCAGAATGTACATGTTTCACATGTACAATTCATAGTACTGTACATGTATAATTCATATACAGTGTTACTGTGCAGAAATATACCAACAAACTGACCGATGTGGAATTATAGACACATGATTCTTCTAAAAAAATGCATATGGTTAATGTCTTTTCCTTCTATAAGTGTAAGTTAAACTAAACCAAATAAACACACGGACATGTATTAACTTTTGGCAAAAAGGTCGCAGTTTTATTAATAACCATTTAAATGAAAATTCCGAATGGTGGTGGCGAGAGCAAAACGCAGTCAGCTAACAACCAATCATTTAACCAAATATTGCAATGCCAAGAAGGCATTAAAAAAAACTAACCAAGGAATAATCCCTTAACATTGGCCGGTGCTAAAACAGACGTCAGCGTGACTGCTCCCTCCTGGACTCAACATTGACGGCCACGCAAAGCATGACAAGGGATCCTCCACGCGGAAGGATCAAGAGTGATGTTACTTCTAAAGGGGCAGTGACATGCGGCCAAATAGCATAAACACCGTTGTGACTAGTCACTGACTGCACCGCTCTCCTACCCACTGCGCCTCCTCTGTGATACAAAATGGTTAAACCAAACAATACACATCTAGCTGGGTGGGAAGGAAGGCATCCGAGAAAGTGCGGGAAGAAAAGACCCAGCATTCCATGGGAAGCAATATGAAGATACTATGCCACTCCCCATGGATCCTATTGGCTGGATATAAACAAAACTTTAACCCTGAATGGGTAAGTGCTTGAAACTCCTAAACCAATGCTTTTAAGTGCCCTCATCATCATTACCATTTAGAGGAAAAGTTGCAATAGAGAAAAAAATGGCACATGACTATTAGTTTAATAATACTTTTAATGAGTTTTATAAATGCTTCCCATAGCCAGAGGGGGGGGAGGGGTCTCGCCAGCTACATTCATGCTAATAGACAGTCTTGCTCGCATAAAGCATCTGGGCCGGGAGAGAACCATCATGTACCTTCACACCGGTAAAGAAATAATCCATTATAAAAGATCTGTGCTTCTGTCACAGATTGCAGATTGGCTGTGTGCAGGCATGCCCTTTTAGACAAGGGTCTTCATTGCCCAGTGATGGGAGCTCCACAGTAATTTGCTCTAACCTGTGTTTTCCCAGTTATGTAATATAGTTGCTAATATAATGTTATTCATCCAGCCATTCAAATCACTGATTTATTTTATGGTAGCAAACAGGAAAAAACATGTTTATCAACTTCTTCATGTTAGACTTCCTATTCGCAAACATATTATGTTTCCGTTCAGGGTGGGAACTGAGTTTGGGTTTTTTTTTAAGCAACCACACCTCAAGCATTATACAGAAGGCAGGAAAGAGTAACATTTAATATTTGTGGCATTTTGTCTCCTGTATAAAAAATACACCGTCCCTTTCTGTTTATTAGATTGGTTATTGATTAAGAAGGAATCATAGAGGTGGAGAATGCAGTAAAGTTGTTTTGATTCCCAGTACTGACTTTTGTGATACACAAGGGGCTGATATTGGGATGTCGAGGTGCAGACATATCACTCCGATATAACATCATGGCATTAACACAACAGTTGCTCTGACCTCCTGCACAGTAAGTTGTTTTTAGAAGTTAGGTTAGGAAATTCTACCTGCTTAAGTGTCCAGTGATGGTAGAACTCAGGTTTAAAAAAGGTTCTTATAGTTTCATTCTGTAGTTACACTCGTACTTGCTCACTCTCCCAGAATTTCCAGGAAACTCCCGAAGACCAGTTAGGTATCCAGGATCCCCTGGACAGCAGGCCATTCTCCCGCATCCTGGGGGTGGGGGTCAAAATTACGCGATTCACTGTGTTCAGACCCCCCCATGTAAGGGACAATAAAAAAAGTTGGCAAGTATGGTTACAATTTGTTCTTAACTATCTTTTGTGTTGTATCTTAAAGTAGTTTGCAATTTTTTAAGGTATGACATGATGGACCTAGCATATTTCAATAAAAACAAAGACATGCTTACATGCAATATATTAAAATGAATACAACAGCAACAATATTATTCAGCTTGTCCAATGTCTCATTGTGGTATAACTGTCTGGAAGTAAAGAAAGATCTTGTTTGTGTTGTCTAGTTGTTGTTAGACCAGGTACCCACTGGTGTTGCGTTGAAGTTTCTTAATGGACGTCAAATGACACTTAACATGCTCTCTTTTACTAGTATTTAGATCAGCACAATGCGTATACCCATGGTAAACACTAGTGTCTATAACAAGGTGCGATCCAAACTAAAATTCAAGTGGGACACTACAGCAGCACGAGCGCTAGTAACCGAGGTATTAGGAATGGGGGACTACAAACAATGGTTGCCAGTGTCCCCCTCATTTACATGAATTCTACTAGCATTAAATACTATAATAAAATGAATGTACTTAACTCTCCCCCTGGTGTTTCCTGTTAGTCTGCCCCCTCCTTAGATTGTAAGCTCCCACGAGCAGCGACCTCTACTCCTTGTGTCCTCCTCCTCCTGTCACCTTCCTGTTGCTTCCGGCACCCCAGCTTCATTCCTTAAACTCTACTCTTGGCTCCTGTCTGGGGTCCAGACCTATCCTACTTTAGTCCACCCCACACCTCTTTTCCTACTTTATGGCTCTCAAGCATTCTTTATTCACTCATACCTCCCTGCCCGGTCTACTTGTCCTCAGCCGGGTTGTCAATTCAATAGCACTTTGTTTTGTTTTTGTACTTCTCTATATGTCATGTTCTGTTTTCTCCTATGCACTATGTACAGTGCTGTGGACCCTTTGTGGCACCATATAAATAAAAGATAATAATAAAAATAATAATAATAATAAGTGGCAAATCTATATATTATTATTATTATTATTATCATTTATTTGTTAGGCGCCACAAGGTATCCACAGCGCCGCACACAGTACTAACAGTAGACTATACAGGATGAAACCATACAGAACAATAAACAAAAAGTACTAATACTTCAGAAACTCCAGGCAGTCATATGCAGTAAAGAAGGAGCGGAAGAACAGGTATGGAGACAGGAGGGGAGGGGGCTATACTATGTTCGTCTAAGTGGAGTGTAAACAGAGAAAAAATTAGTCATTGCTGGATTGTTGACAAAATCTTGGCTAGAATAGCTTAAAAATGTTAACTGCTAAGTGCACATCATTATTCACTGAAGAAAACAGACGACTTGTGAATAGAGTTGCATGCATCCACACTTACACCTGCTGTGGTGTATGTGCTACAACTGCAGAGCTGGACATATCTGTACATGCGTTATTTTTTTAGGCTGTAAATTATGCTCAAGTTACGGTCAACTCTGCATCAGGTACTGTGTGTGTGTGTGTACTTGCATTCATATGCTTGTGGAGACGTTGACCTATTTACATACCAACACTGTGGGGACCTGAGTCGTAGTGAGGACAAACATTGAGGTCCCCACAAAGCTTCTCAAGGCTAATCAATCAGGGGACCTTGCTGATTTTCTCAGCATAAGAATCTGGCATGTCCCCGCAAGTCACAATTGTCTGAACAAAAGGGTGCGTGTGTCCAATATGGAGGGGAGAAAGTGTGTGTGCATCCCACTGCTAGAGGCCAGTATATCATCCAAATGTATAGCAGGAGCAGGAAAAGGAAATAACTGCATCCTGCCGGCGCTTTATACACCAAGCAGGTAAAGACACAGTTAAATCCGTCTGCTGCTGTAGGTAAAGCCCAGAGAGCAGTGGAGATGAGTATGCCCCTGACACTGGAGGAGAGCGGTTCAGACACCAGCGGAGTCAGGGCTGGATTAACCTGAGGTCTACCTGGGCTACAGCCCAGGGACCTCGGGCATCCAGGGGGCTCTTGAAAGTGCTCAGCAGCATTATTGAACGGTGCGGGGCCGGGGCGCCCCCGGCCAGATCAATGCTGCTGAGCCTGTCACTGTAGTCCTTCCGCGGCTCTCAGTAATCTCCTTACTGAGAAGATCTTGTGAGAGTGTCACAAGATCTCCTCAGTAAGGAGCTTACAGCGCGCCGCGGAAGGACTATAGTGACAGGAGAAGGAGGTAAGCGCTTGGATGGGGGGGGGGAGCGGCTAACAGGGGGGACCTCCTGGGGTGGGGGGGTTGGGGCAGTTCACAGGGGGGACCTCACATTGGAATGGGGGCCCCCTTAGCCCAGGGGCTTCCATTCCCTTAATCTGGCCCTGCCCGTCGCCCACCAATGCAGCAGAGTGCAGGTACCCAGAGATTAGTTCTATGAACGACCATTCTCGACCTTCTGATAGCCGTGTTTTAAACACAGAGGGTCGGAGAGACGACGCGGTGTCTGTCGAAAAGCTATCCAGAAACAGTGATGGCTCCGGTGCGTACAACAAGAAGCAGTACTGCCTATACTGTGAGAAGCCCCTCTTAAAAATAGCCCAGCACATGGAGCATGTTCACCGCAATGAGACTGAGGTAGCCTGGGCCCTGAAATTCCCCAAGCACTCGAAAGAAAGGTGCATGCAAATGGCACATCTTCGCAATAGGGGCAAATTTGCACACGGCGCTTTGATAATGACGGCAGGTCATGGCGTTCTGGTCCTGTGCAAACTTCCAGACAAAAAAAAGGATGCTGAAGGCTTCATGCACCGTGTAGCCTACCAGGGCTTGTTTGCAAGGAAATACCTGTGGCGACACATGAAGAGATGTTAGCTAACTGAAGGGGCAAATAGCTCACACCTGGCAAGAACAGAGTCCAGTCACTGTGCGGCTTTGCTCAGCCTGTTCCACTTAACATCAGTGGTGGCTTTTGGAAGCTCTTGAGTGACATGACCCAGGATGAAGTCATACTCGCAGTCAAACCGATGTATCATGCAGATGGGACAGCATCTGTTCAACCGAGTTGGATCAGATGTTGGCAGGCACGAGTACATCCGTCAGAAGCTTAGAGAAATGGGCATGCTACTGCTACAGCCAGAAAAGCTACCCCTTTGGAGAGGATGGAAGACTTTACCGCCCCATTGAACTCTCTTCACGTAGTAGACGCTATGAAGCTGGTAGTTGGCTATGACGGGGAGACAGGTACCTTTAAGACGCCCTCGCTGGTACTCAAGGTTGGGCACGGCCTGCAAAAGAAGATAGCGAGCATTGTGGAGTGCCGAGCCATGATGGAGGGCTGCACTGCTGTGGTTGAAAACACATGAAATTTCAGGAAGCTATATGAGGCGAAATGGAACGAGTTGATCTCATTGGCTGACTCGAAAACTCTTAAGGAGTCCAAGTGGAACATGCCTCAGCTCTTACCTTTCACGGAAGATGTGAAAAAGATGCACTTGTATCTCGATGAGAAGCAGCAAGCCTACTGAAGTGGGCTATCCACCAAGCTTACGGTTAATCACTGGGCACTACTTGCAAAAGTCACCCTGGCACAGGTGATCTTGTTCAATCGAAGAAGGGAAGGAGAAGTTTCAAAAATGTTGCTGACTACCTTCTCCTCAAGAGATACTTCGGATTTCCATGAAGATGTGTCCCTAGCGTTTTCCGAGGTTGAGTGGAAGCTCAGCCGGCACTTCCCTCGCATTGAAATTCGAGGAAAACTAGGGAGAAAAGTCCCCATCCTGCTGACACCAGCCATGCAAGCTGCAATGGAATTTCTTGCAGAAAAGCGAAACAAATGTGGAGTCAATAACCAAAATGTCTACATGTTCGCCAGACCAGCTGTCTTGTCACACTTCAGAGGCTCGGATTGCATATGATTGTTTGCCCGAGAGTGTGGGGCCAAGCATCCCCACACGCTGTTTTCCACGAAGCTTGGAAAGCACATTGCCACTCTCTCAAAGTTCCTCAACCTAAACGACACAGAACTGGAACAGTTGGCAGACTTCCTTGGGCATGACAGGGTGCACCGGCAGTAATACCGACTCCCAGAAGGTACCCTCCAACTCGCCAAGATCAGCAAACTTAATGGCTCTCGAGAGTGGCAGACTGGCCTGAATTCAAAGGCAACAATTTGGACGAGATGCACATTGATCCAGACGGTAAGTGGAAAATCTAGTGTCTGATGTATGACTTTTACCTCAGTCATTTACATACCTGTTTCTTTTCAGAAACCGGTCCAGCTACAGAGCGACATGTCGGATGATGAGCAATCCCCCGTGACAGAGGGACAAGTGGCCAAGCGTTTAGTCGACACTTCCACGTCAGAAGAGAGATGTATGGATCTGGCAGCACGGGACCAGTGCCCAGCCATGGCTTCCACAGGTAGGTGTAGCACACAGTTTTGCTAGGAAGAAGAACTTTGCCTTCTATATATTTTGCGGAGCCATAATGGACCACTCTACTTCCTTTCAGGTTGCAAAGAAGTGCAGAGAAAATCCTGGGACAGAGAAGAGGTCCAGGCTGTGGAGAAACACCTGATGAGGTTTATACAGACATGCCGGGTGCCCGGAAAGCGAGACTGTGCTGCGTGCCTCATGGCCGAACTATCAATACTGAAAGATCAGAACTGGTCGAGGGGAAATTCTACATGAAGAACCGCATAACAGCTTTAAAGAGGGATCAAACTTGTTGAAATGATGCAGAGTTGTTGAACAGGACTGTAGCCTCCATGGCTAAGTGTCGGTGTAAGCGGGCATGAGGATGTCCTCAGACAGCCAGGATACACAAAACTTTCCCTACCATTGTTATTATTTATTCATTTATGTATGCGGGAATGTGGATGTCCTCAGACTTTCAAAATACATGACACTTTCCCCATACTTGCAGTCCGTGTCAGTACTTTATGCAAAGTCAAAGTGTAAATCTCATGTGGGAATTCTGGTGGCAAACTGCTCATACACATACCCCTATGATTGTTCTGTCGACAGGGCATTGGGAAAGGGGTGTCCCTATACGCCATGTTCCAGACATGGGTCTTCACAATGCAATAAAACCAAGTATGTGTGTGTGGTGTGTGTGTGAAAACTTCGGAGGGAACCAGCTACTAGATGGTTCGATTAGTCTTTCGCCCCTATGTGTATGTGTGTAGTTTGTATCCTCTCCTTGTGTGTGAGTGTATTTCCTCCAGATGCTCCGGTTTTCTCTTGCAATCTAAAAGCATACTGGTGGGTAAATTGGCTTGTAACGAAATGAATCCTACTGTGTGTGTGTGTGTGTTTAGGCTGTACTAAATCATTTCCTGCATATTAGGTTGGTGCAATTGAAATAAAAAATGGTAATAACAATAATTTTATTAGAAGTAGAACACTTGCTAATAGTAATAATTATAATATAATTATTTTAAACTTTCATCTCTGAGACAAAATTGTGTATGTATATGTGGAAATATATACAGCAGGAAGTCTGCACTCTCACCTTCAAAAAATTCTCTTCTGGGGTGCTCCCCAATAGTTCCGCTTTAGTACAGGCTAATATATAATTAGGATAGAGAGGGCACTCACCATACCAGTTTAGTATTTTGTTTCTGTCAAGTAGTTCACATCCTATTTCGACATTTCAGTCTAATTATAGGCTCCTTCATCTATCTATCTGTGAGGACACCGCGGTTGGAACCATAGTTTTCTAGATACCTAGCCCTAGTCCTCTAGGTTCACAGATCACACAGGTAAGAGGCAAGAAAGAAATAATAACCTCTTTAGTTATCAAATGTGTACACACAGATTAAATGCAAAAGTGCTCTCCAAGGAGGAATGTATTCCACCACCAAATATAACCAAGTGTCAGTAAGTTCACCAGTGTCAGTAAAAACCCCAACAAAATTCCCAGCAAGTTGCTCTCAGCTCAGAGTCCCAACAGGCACAAATTTCAAGCACCACAGTCCACAATTGATCAATCCAAGAGGACCAGTGGACCAGTGATTCAGATACGGTTGGTGGGTTTGTATGTCTTGCTGATCCCGGCTGCTTGGCCAACTCTCCACCAGCTTGGTGGGACTCTGGGTATTGGTCTCCCTACTGATGTAAGCTCACTTATTCCCCAGAATCTGCAAGTATCTCCCGGTAGAGTGATGACAAAACAGACCTAGAGGTCAGCACCCGATCTGGCTGAACAGGTCCTGGGTACAAACGATCCTCTCTGGCACTGATAGAGTACGACTACTAAACATCAGTCCAAGTCCTCTCTCTCCAAATTCCCCAGGATTGGAACGACAACCCCTCTCCCCTCAGGGTTTTCCTTTATCCAAACTCCACCGTTCTTGTCTCCTCCCTGGGCCAATCCCCTGGGCCATGATCCCTTTTCATTGCTGGTAGATGGAATCTAGGTGGTAACAGGGGTGGAGGTAGAATATGACCTCAGCAGTATCCCACCTGCTGTTTACCTGCCATCAACTCTGGTCTGGGAGGTGCCGGGACAATGGTCAGTTAGTAGTCAAAATCATACCTCCTGATCTTAGATAGAGTCCAGACCCTCCCGTTCTTAACCCCTTTCACTACTTTGTGATGTCACAGGGTCCCCAGCTGTTCCATACTTCTTGTGGGCTGCTTCCCACTCCATCTCTGCTCACCAAAACAATGCTGGATCTGGCCACCAGGTGGCATTTAATAACTCGGTGGGCCAATGTCACCCAATTGGCCCATTGACAACCACACAGGGTTGGCCTGATATTCCCATTGTGGTGCCCGGTCTCGTCACACTATCTATCTATCTATCTATCTATCTATCTATCTATCTATCTATCTATCTATATGTCCATATATATGTCACATACCGTAGGTCACTCACGTTTTGGCACTTGGTTTACAGGCTTGGGATATGATCCTCCAGGGTCTGCTGCTCGGCCTCATGTTCTGATCTGATTGCTTTTTGGAAACAACGCTTAGGCATTGGAACAACTTTTTTCATACTGTGCTGGCGATATCATTGGCGCCAGGCGTGTCTCAGACACTATATTAAACCGGCGCACTAACCCAGGTTACAAGGTTAATGTGTTCCTGTCATCATATCTAGCGTTTCTTCTGCTCCTGATGTTACATTGTGTACCAGACCCGTGGGCTGTTCCTGACTACGATTCTGAGTTCTCTACTACTCGCTACTATTGCATAAAATTATCTCTGTGTATGCTGAATCTAGAGACATCCCTGCCAGCTATTACAAACATTGTGACCTGCTCTGCTATCAGGGTTACTGCTTATGTCCTGACTACCTCGTTTCCCAGTTTCTTGGCTTATGAATTGACTATCAGTATAGTTTACTTTCAAACATCTGACACCTCTTCATAGCTCATAGACACTAATTGCTGAAAAGTGTTATTCTGATTTCTGGTGCTAAGTTGCTGGCAACAACTTTATTATGGACATTCAGTACTGAATATACACAAGTCTCTGGTGTATATTTACTAAACTGCGGGTTTGAAAAAGAGGAGATGTTGCCTATAGCAACCAATCAAATTCTAGCTGTCGTTTTGTAGAATGTACTAAATTAATGATAAATAGATTCTGATTGGTTGCTATAGGCAACATCTCCACTTGTTCTAACCCACAGTTTACTAAATATACCCCTTAGTTTCTTCCACTGTGAAAATCTCTCTATGTTGGTGAATATATATATATATTTTCAGGCACATTAGTGGCCTAGAAATGTATTCCTCTTCTGGCAGAAAATATCTCTACATCATATTGGTTTATACTAAACAATGTCTAATTTACATTTTTACAAGTAGTGTTTGTATTGCTACATTCAAACACAGCAGTCCTGAAATAAAATACTGTCTTAATATCCACAGTACAAATGTCTCTCTTACTCTTCAGTCAGTCATGATTCATTGGATACATTAATTCTCCAGGATTCATTTCCTGACAAATGTGAGTGAAACTCATAATTTCTAACATTCTGAGACTGGGATGGGTTAAATGATTTTTTTATATAATGTTGTCTAGTGATAGTTAATGTGAAAAAGTCATATTCATTCACAGTTAGAGACGTAACTATATACCGGGTAAATACATTGTGCTTGTGACCGTTTTGGGGGAATATTAATTATAAAGGCATAAATCACACTCTCATTTCCCCAAAGAACATACTTTATAAGTTATGGTTGTGATGTTGTCACAATATTATATGTTATAAGAATCACACTCAATAATTTTACATGTGCTTTTTTTAACAACACCAGGGGGTAAATGTATCAAGCTGAGAGTTTCCCAGCAGGTTTGCAAATCCAATAAGATTCTAGCTATCATTTATTTAGTACATTCTACAAAATGACAGCTAGAATCTGATTGGTTGCTATAGGCAACATCTCCACTTTTCAAACCCGCGGGAAAACTCTCAGCTTGATAAATTTACCCTCGGGGCTGCGACAGGCCCTGGGGGCACCCTAGGCTGTGTGCCCACCTCAATTTATGTTCTTTCTTTTTAAGATATGCAAATAATGTTGGCAGATTATAATAATAGAGCTTGGGTAGAAGCTTGGATCCCAAGTTACTTACAGCGCTGTTGCTGCCTAAGAGCTTCCCCCACATAAAACAGTAGTTGTAATATGACAGGAAATAAGGTGAAGTAAGAGACTATGACTAGTGACCTGTCGGCCGAAACCAGTTGCTACTGTCACTTTCTTCTGCAACAGTCGAGGGATTAGGGAAAGTACTTTGAATTTTGTTGTGTGTGGTTGGCGAGGTGAATAAGTCTGGCGACAAAGGTTATAATGCACTGGGGACAGTTTGTAGAGCACAAGACTAATTAGAGTCAAGGACAGGCAGGACTGAGGGGCATCTGCTCCCCGGGCCGGTCACATAGTGGGCTACCTTGGGCTGGGTCACTGGGCCCCCTGCATTTTTTGCCCTTTATAATTACTGCTGAGTCGAGTCTTGCGCCCCCCCCCCCCCCCCGGGCTAAAATTTGCCAGCCCACTCCTGATTAGAGTTAAAGTAGACAAGATATTAATTATTGCATTCATTAAGACCTTGATGACATCATCAGTCAGAAAGACATATTTTAGAGATATTTCACAAGTGAAAGTAACCAATTTGGTCAGTGATTGGATGTGATATCAGAGTTGAAGACTCCCCCCAGAACATTTTGGGGATTAAGAACATGATATGGGGGAAATATCATCAGTTTAGTTTTCGATAAGTGCAGTTGAAGGTAGTGGTTGGACATTCAGGAAGGGATCTGGGGCCTGATTCATTAAGGATCTTAAATGAAGAGGATTCTTATTTCAGTCTCCTGGACAAAACCATGTTACACTGCAAGGGTGCAAATGAGTGTTCTGTTTTGCACATAAGTTAAATACTGACTGTTTTTTCATGTAGCACACACATATCAACTTTAAATTTCAGTTTACAAATAAGCTATCAAGTATTTGTGTGCTACATGAAAAAACAGGCAGTATTTAACTTATGTGCAAAACAGAACGCACATTTGCACCCCTTGCAATGTAACATGGTTTTGTCCAGGGGACTGAAATAAGAATTCTCTTCATTTAAGATCCTTAATGAATCAGGCCCCTGGTGACTAGAGAGATGAAGTTGAGTATTGCATTGTAGAAATGATACTGGAAGCCATTGGGGTTTATTTTATCCAAGAAGAATGAGTAGCTTGAGAACCAAAATAAACCTAGGTAAAAGCCTTGAGGTGCCCATATTGTAGGTCGCAAAAACAGGAGAATATGCCATTGTGTAAGGGAGGGAGGAGGTGTGCAAGCACAGGATGAGTGCACTAAAGGCGGCTCATGTAGACTTGCAGACCAGGCATATATGCTATAGGGCATATGGGAAAGTTCCTTCCCTTTTGCATCCGCATCAGTGCGTAGATGGGCAGTTGGATAGAATTGGATGGATTTTGGCAGAAGCAGTAAATGTAAAATATGTTTTTAGACTGTCTATTCGGATATCTATTCTGTTTAAATATAATGATGTGTTTTGCCTTGTACATGACAATAGCAAGTCTCCTGAGTCATCCTGTTTTCACCTTGTCTCCCTGTCTCAAGGTCATCAGAATAGACTCTACACTGAATACTGGCCAGATGGTACTGTACTGGAATTCATTTATAGCTCTATGGAATAACATGTTTTCATGCATTTTGTTGGCTGGATAAAATCACACCCACCTCAGATAAATCTGGCCACAATTCTTTGGCTATTTCCAAATTTTTCCTGGCACCGCACAGGTCTCCCCAATTTTCATCCTTCGAGGTCAGAGTTAAAATGTAAACCAGGAAAAGTTGTATAGCCATACAACCATCACACCCACTAAATGGTAGCTGCATCTTAAAAACCAAAATATGCAGGTAAGTGCGTCTTTTTTAAAAACATGTGCTTCAAAAAAAGTCAGTTTAATTGGATCTAAAAAATAACCTGACGAGAAGACAATTGACACCATGGTGTTCCAGAAATCTGGCATGATCTATGTCACTTAATTTAGTTCTCAGGATGATGCAAAAGAAGTGTTTATCATTTTTTTAGACACGTAAGTCTAAGGAGAAACAAAAAGAAATATTGTCTGTGATAACAATATCTAAATTTCTTAAACACTAATATTAATAGCGCTATATCACAAACAAAGTATAATTTTAATATTTATACAGCACGGGGCAATAACCTGCCCATCCCACCCACCAGACTTCCATAGTAAGTTATATAACTTTAATGTAAAGTAAAAATATTTTGATAGATATGAAAATACCACACAGTGGCTCACACCGATTACACCTTGCTGGTAATAGCAAGGTGATCTCAAGTCAGACATTAAGCCGCTGCGGGACAAAGTATTTGTCCCAATTGTCTTGGTTAATTTGTGACTTTTTGAAATATTCCTGTCAATATTTGAACTCGGGCTCATTTAAGAAAGTACAAAAACATGGCCTCGCAGCACAAATGGCATTTTGTTATATCATATACCTATTTTTCCAAGTGTGTGCTCATTTTTACGGGAAGCACATGGACTGACATGTCAAGATAGTTGTATTTCCTTGGGGCTCAAATGTTAGTGTTTTCTTATGGGAAGAGCTTGGTGGGATCAGGGGTGCCCCTTGCTGAATGTGGAAAGCTGCATTCAAAAAGCAGCATTTCTGGTGTAGGACAAGGTTAAGAGGTGAAGAGTGTGCACTTTGGTGATGTTCCTGATTGGCAAGGAGATACAGAGCATTTACCCTCCTGCAAAAAGATTTTAGTTTTACGTGTCTTTGGAGGTGCCAGAGACGTCGTATACTTTTAATGCAGAATCCAAGCATGCGGGTAGGCACACGTTACATGCACAATAAAGCATAATAAAGACAGTGTCCATGTAACTTTACTCTCATAATCACTTAAGATATAAATGAGACTTAAATGTGCAGTAGAACAGGGAAGGGGGCCCAAACAAGTATGTTACGTAGAGCCCCCTTCCCTGTTCCACTTGCCAAAAAAAACAACACAATTGCATTAATTGTATATCGGATATGAAAATAAAAAGTTAAAAACAAAAACAATTGGTGATATGGCTATGACAGTATGTTTTTAAGCTGTAATTAATTAAGGGGAGGTTAAAAAATGATAATAGGCAGGAATTTAAAATGAGATTATAAGTTTTTCCAATTTTTATTTTTTTTAAATGTCCCTCGCGGCGGCGGAATCACGACCTTGACTTCTACTTTCAATAGGATACCTCAGACTCCTTCCGAAAGCCACATTTGCAAATGATGAAAAACACTGCATTCATATATATATATATATATATATATATATATATATATATACACAAGTTAACCCGTGCATGATACTCATGCATTTTAGTCAAATCAAGCTACTTAAGGTCTTAAAAAGGTTCTTGTCATGCATTTGGGCCTAGTCCAGGCCTCCTCAGGGGAAGAGCGATACTTCCCGACGCAAACGCCATTTTTAATGTGTGTTCATGAGGTAAAATTACCTCACGAAAATGAGTTTGAGCCCTCAACTCGTAAATTTAGCCTTTACTACCCCTCCCACGGGGGGAAGGGGGGATGATGGAAGTTAACTGACTTCACAATTCAAATTTTTTTGTCAAATAATGTCAGTATACCAAATTTCAGGTCAATTGGATGAGTCCTAACACACGCCGCTACACATGTGTGTTCAACTCGTAAATTTAGCCTTTACTACCACTCCCAAATTTCAGGTCAATTGGATGAGCCCTTTCTGAGAAAATAGTTTTTTCCACACACACACACACACACACACACTAACACACGCCGCTAGACTTTTACTTTTACTTTTATATATTAGATAATGCTAAGAATTTAGTAGGTCAGTGTAGTATATAACTCCGCCCAGCAGGTGGCGCTGCAGCTTGAGGTTTTTGTTCCACACACAGACTCACACACGCCACTAGGCTTTTATATTATAATATATATATATATATATATATATATATATATATATATATATATATATACATATATATGTATGTATATATTGTAGTTTGTAGTCCATTGTTATAACTACTGTAAAAGGAACATCAGAATAAAATACTATATTTAATTCCTAAGCACTATTTTTCTTCAAGAGATACATTGTAGTATTTATTGATATTTAATGTTACACTTTTGATAAAAAAACATGTCTTTGTTGATAGTTCTCCTTTAAAACTCCAGATGAGTTTAGTAAGTATTGCAGGATATTTCTTCTAGCTCTCCCGCTTGTTTGTTCAGCCCTAACAAGTCCTTTCCACTGTTCTGTGTGTTCCACTTATGCCTGAGCAGAACACAATCGCATATTAATATCTCACTTAATCCTTATTTTCTCCAGTGAAAACAATTCCACTTCCTCTAAATCCTCGAGAGCTGTGTCTTCCAAGCCACTGCTTATCCGACAGCGCTTCCATTCTTCATATTTTCTGCCGTTCTGGTCAACAGAGCCAGGCTCAGGTATCTCAGTCTGTTGACATTGCATAAATTCACATTTCTCCTAAATGTGTATTTTTGGATTTGTTGTGTATTAGTAAATGAATTAAGCAGAATGCTTTCTAACCACTAACATGCATGGTTTGACTAGCAGGGTATTCAGTGGAGGAAACTGGAGCTGGGCTGGGAAGGATTCATATCCTGTATTATATCGGTGATAAAGGTCTCTTTGTTCAGCAAATTCTCAGGGAAGTGCTCTCAGTGATTCTTTATCAGGCTGAGATACCCAGTTCATTCTTGTCTCGCTCAGGTAAGGACAGGGCCTCTCATCTTACACCGGTCCAAGAGATGCGTGTACCTCTGAGCTTCCAACAGAGTCCTTTATCCTCTAATCCTGGAAGCTGGCAAAAGCACAACAGACTGAATGAATTCATCACATCTGGTAATACATCTCCCTGGCTCTGCTCTCTCCACAGCAGTAATAACCTGCTTCATAAACTAGCACAAAGTAATAATAAATTACCGACCAATGAAGGCTACATTCTAGCTACATTCTAGCTATTAATGGTCCTCTGGTCGCGGTGTAAATACAACAGAGATATTAGTTCTATATGGTATTTTGGTAAAAGTGTTTTACATGTGGAGGTTAAATGCACATGTACATAAAGAGCTGTCAACATGTTACAGAGGCATGATTGCAATCATATACCTGTAGGAAGGGATACATGTTTGTCAGGGCCGTAGTTACAATGCTCAGCCAGCAGGCGGACCATCTTTGGCACCAGGACCCCTGCACTGAAAATGGGGAGATTCAATTTGGCGTAAGGTGTTTCCGTAACGTCCATGGAGACCAATGTTATGGCAGGAATCTCCGCTCATTTTTTCACGCAGCCCATAGAGGCAGAAAAATGAGCGGAGATTCCTAATGTAATGTGCTCAGCCGGACATCGCGGGGTTGTCCGCCGGCCACATCGCCAGCAGCTGAATCTCCCACCATGAGTCATATCAGTTTTGCACAGAACGTTTCCATTACCTCTTTCCCTGCATATCGGATCTTCTGGTATTTAAGTTATATCCATTTTTTTCTATTTTTCTTTTTTTTAATGTTTATAATAAGCAGCTTGATTACCAGTCATTTTTAGAAACCCCATCAATTAAACTCAGCATGAATTTAGCAGACATGTAATCTACAAATATCACAAGATACTAATACACTATGGCCATGAACAGGTCACATCCCAAACATCCTGTCACAGATCAGAATATGTCAGGAGTACTCTACACAGTCCATCCCCTCAGTGCAATCATGTTCCTCAGTTATCATCATCATCATCACCATCATCATTTATTTATATAGCACCACTGATTCCGCAGCGCTGTACAGAGAACTCATTCACATCAGTCCCTGCCCCATTGGAGCTTACAGTCTAAATTCCCTAACACACACACATAGACAGAGAGAAAGAGACGGGTCAATTTTGATAGCAGCCAATTAACCTACCAGTATGTTTTTGGAGTGTGGGAGGAAACCGAAGCACCCGGAGGAAACCCACACTAACACGGGGAGAACATACAAACTTCACACAGATAAGGCCATGGTCGGTAATTGAACTCATGACCCCAGTGCTGTGAGGCAGAAGTGCTAACCACTTAGCCACCGTGCTGCCTTGTAATACTACATTTGCCCACTTTGTTTATTAAGTTGAAACTGTCTCTTCTCTCTCTGTTGCCAACAGTCACCTCCTTCCAGTGGACCTGGGTAGAAACCTACTTACAATGTACAGTTATCAATACATACTAGTATATAACAGTGACCCACATAGCACAACCTGCTGCTATAATGCCTGTTCAGAGGATGGTTAAAGGACTCTAACCTTATATTGTATTATGTTCTCTTTACATTTAATTGAAATATTAAGACATGTGTAATAAATCTACTTACATAGCTCATCATTTCTTACTGTTCCTTTATTTGCCTTATTTGAGTTCTTTGGTCAGTCTAACTAAGGTGTGATAGCATAGTAATACTAATGATACATTGTTACACGTTGGAACATAATTTATATGCAACCAGTACATGGCTGATTTGCACCATTTGGAGTGATGTATAGTATACAAAGCAAAGAGTGTACATGTAATTACATTCATAGACAAAACCCTGTTAAACTGGCTAAATCCACTCCATATTTTTTTTCTCAGCGCCTCTGAGCGCTGCAAGCACATAACAATATATGTAAATGTGACAGATTCTCCCAAACCATACTCAGATAGTGCGATAGGTCAGCTCCTGTGTTCAGGCTGCTATTTGTGGCATTTCTATACACTGTTATATTAGGTACCTGGGCGATTTCTGTGAATTTATGTTTTTAACTGTTCTGGCCAGAACGTGTCTATAATATTGAATAAAACGAATAAATTTGACATCTATACATTGTTATGCATCCAGGTACCTAATATACCTTTGCATTTATCATCATTATCATCATTATTCGCAAGATGCCTATTTTTGTTTTTGCTACTATAGTTTTAATGTAAACAAAGTGTTCTAATAACTATTACAATGTATCTCCAGAAAAAGTTTTCCTGTCATTTAAAGTTATTTCATACAGTTTTATGTATATCGATTTCTGTGATAATGGTCAGTTTTAATTACAATGTCTCTTACTTTAGTGTGCTGATCCAACAATGACAATATTACAGACGGTGAGGATCAATACCAGCCGTCTGTGACCCGCCCAATCAGTGAGACGTCCAAGTGATGTAAAACGACACTTAGTAAAATGATTCAATCAAAATGATGTTGATAAAATACTGCTTCCTCCGCTGCTCTCTTGACCCCTGTGCTCTCCTCTCCAGCTACTCAGTAATTGTTACGTGAGTTAAGCTGGGTACACACTACACTGTTTTCGTCCAATAATCAGCTGAAACAGCCGACATACGACCGCTCATTCAAAAGTCGGGTCAGTGTGTGCAGTGACACAATGGTCGAAAGTCTGCCCAAATGGACGATTGTCGCCTCATTTGGTTGGTCGTACCGTTTAATATTTTCGTTCCAATCTCGTTTCCGCTGTGTAGTGTGTATAAACTTCCCACCGATCCACAACAGTGAGTACGAAATTACAGTCATTGCTCACGACAAAATGGCTGTAAAAAGTCGGTAAAGGGACGTCCGCTCTTCCCTTTATCGTCCTAAACAAGGCTAGTGTGTATGCAGTCCATGGACCGAGCGATCGGACCATCGATCGCATGTAAAATCGCTCGGCATAAAAAGTTGGTCGAAATTTCTATAGTGTGCATCCAGCTTTAGGCCGGGTGCACGCTACAGGAAAATTCTAACAATGCAATATTTTTAGCAATTTTACCAGTGACTTAAAAAAAGAAATAAAATAAAGTCCCAATCAACATGCCGGTTCATGTGTACACACTATTGAAATTTTACACGATTTGCCCTCAAATCTGTGCTCTTCATCTGTCATTACCATCAGCTGAAAAGATCCTGACTTTGTAAACACTACAGAGATCTGGCCGTGAGTGTATACACATTGCAGGATTGGAACGACATTGTTCCATTGCTGAACAAGATTTTTAGTACATTTATAAAATCAAATGAAATGATACAATGTGCTTTGAAACGATAATTGTTCATTGTTTGTATCGTACACACTAAGGGCTAGATTTACTAAACTGCAGGTTTGGAAAAGTGGAGACGTTGCCTACAGCAACCAATCAGATTCTAGCTATCATTTATTTAGTGCATTCTACAAAATGACAGCTAGAATCTGATTGCTTGCTATAGGCAACATCTCCACTTTTTCAAACTTGCAGTTTAGTAAATATACCCCTAAGTCGTTATCAGGACAAACGGTCATTTATCGTCTGATTGGCCCGGTGATCGGGTGAAAAATCTGTAGTGTGTACCCAACTTTACTGTGGATGCTGCCACATAGGTCATTTATAACACTCTCTGGGGGTTATATGCTAGAATATAAACTAAAGTTAACACTTTCTGATCATTCTAACAAAAACTGTCTGACGAAACGCTGCTTTGTGCTGTGTTGACCAGTAGTTATGCAAGATCCTCTACTTTTTTTTAAGGAAAAACAAAAGTGGAATGAATATGACACATTTTAATGGCTAGCTAAAAAGTTATATAAATAAACTACAAGCTTCCAGGATCTTTAGAGTGTGATGCTTGTTCTTCACTTACCAAGGCGACCTATGTAACATTTTCACACTGCAGAATGTGTCATGTGCCCAACTTTTTGACAGGAGCATATCGTATATTTGCGCCCACTTATGCTTGGAGAGATATGTCAGGGGCATTCCTGCGTAACTTCAGGGTTGTGTAGATGCGTACAATTTTGACGTAACACCTATCTTTAAGATTTGTATGCCCCATAGATATGGGGCTAGTTTCCGAGTTGACGATGATGATGGTCACATGTTTGCGCCAGATATATCTACACGCTAGATTTAAAGCTGGATGTATCTTAAGGTATGTGTGGCTCAAAATATCGTCGCAGAAACTTGCGTGCACACATTTTTATGAGTACTCAAAGTGACAATTTTATTGTAGCTCAGAACCTTAGCATACAACATTAGGGACACAATATTTGATGTGGCACACATTGAGGTACCTTGAATTTTATCATTATGTTTCTTGAGAAAGAGTCTTTTATCTGTACTTAAGATGTCAGAATGGGAGTCACATCTCCTGATATTGCACAGAAATATGTCTGTTTTGCAGGATGAGTCAGTGAACTTCGTACAATGAAGATTTACAAATATAAGAGAGATTTGGAGGATACGGGAATATTCCTACACGCGTGTCCTTGTACAGGATTGATTGAACGCTCTGTACTATTCTTCTTATTGCTGTTATTTTTCTGCTCTGGTCTAAGTGATGCATTGAAAGCCGAGAGATTAATAGTGTATTTAGCATCTGCTTCTGGGCTTGTTCAGACTGGCCATTAGTTACCGGGAAATAAACTGCTAGGTCCCAGGATTATGTGGGTGCCAGAACCTATTTGACTCAAAATAGAAATCACTTTAGTGATCAGGCAGCAAGGTGGCACAGTGGCGGGTATTGCAGCCTCACAGTGCTGGGTTTGGGAGTTTGATTCCAATTTGGGCCCTATCTATGTTAACTTTGTATGTTCTCCATGGGTTTATGTGGGGTTCCATCAAAAATGGACCCTAGTGTGTGTGATAGAGAATATAGACTATAAGTGCTAATAGGGCAGGTACTGAATAATTGAATATTCTCTGTATAATGTGGTAGTGCTATATAAATAATACAAGCTGTGCCTATGACCCACTGAACTGCAGACAAAGAACCGTTGGAGGTGTAGGAGACATAATATAAAGCCCAGGGAAATATTCACCCCAATCTGATCAATTAATAAATAATACATTCCACAAAATGCAAATTTACAAATACAATGGGCAGTGGCAAAGCGCAACTTGAAGATTATATCACCACCACAAGACCCCTCTGGGATATGACCTGTAGCGGTACCATATTGTGTAGCGCTGTACAGAGAATATTTAATCATCACACCAGTCCATGGCGCACTGGAACTTACATTCTAAATTCTATACCAGACAAGCACATACACTAGGGTCCATTTTATTTGACAGCATTCAATCATGGTCGCCAAGAGGAATTCTGGGCCCTGGTACAGCAACTTCATGGGGCCCCCCTTATAGTCAACTAGTATAGTAAAGGGGTGTGTGGCCATACCATTGGGGGCGTGGCTGTGCATTATTGGGGGCGTGCCTAGCAGGTGTAAAGCGCTATAGCCACCCCCTACAGAATAATACCCTGCATTGTTCGGCACACCATTGGTAGAAGTGTGCAGCGCTCGCTCACTGAAGCGTGTCATATGTCCCAGCAGTCCTAATTTTCAGGACAGAGGGACCTAAAAGCAGCATTTTTAGTGGAAGATATGTAGATGTTATTATGAAACTGATATAAACAAAATAACAACTTTTTTTTATACATTTCTGATGTAAAGAATAAATAAATAAAAATAATTAACATACATTTTGTTACAGAAAGATAGAGAAACTTAACTTTGACATGTTCAAACTTTAAATATAACACAGATCTGTTACTGTTTCATTTACTCAATTTAAAGCTTTTATGTTTACCTATTTAATCTAGGACTCTTGAGGTTTTATTTGTAATCACAAAATATATAAAATATAAAAAACAGCTGTCTAAAAATCAAAATAATAGAAACAATAACACACAAAATAAAGCAATAATTTGTACATATTCATATTAGGCTGGCCACATTTCCTTACAACGTAATGAGCCTGACCCTGCACCTAGAGCTAAACAACCTTGTGACTGTCGTTCCTAATCACAGACTGTGATTCACAGCTCACTACAGATTAAGATCTAGCACTCTGGAAACTGGAGAGGCGGAATACCGACAGGTGCAAGCCCCGCCCAACCACTGGCACCCGCCGTCTCCTGGCAAACACAAGCCCCTCCCCCCCCCCTCACCACCACCACCCCACCACCACCGGGAGACAGCACAATGATAAAATTATAAAAAAATACTAGGTAATTAGTGCCAGTGCCCCTCTCTTGGCACCCTGCATCCAATTAATCCAGAGCACTCAGAGGAACCTCATGCAAACGCAGGGAGAACATCCAAATTCCAGACAGAGCCCTGTCCAGAATAAAGCCAATAGCCCCAGCCCTGTGAGACAGCAATACGGACCACTGCCCTCTGTCTGTTTGGTATTGTTATTATCATTTATATAGTACCAGTCATATCATGCAGCACTGTGCAGAGAATATTAAATCATCACTTCAGTGCCTGCCCCACTGGAGCTTACAATCTAAATTCCCTATCACACACAAACACATATTAGGGTCCATTTTGTCAGATGGCAATTATCCTACCATTATGTTTTTGGACTTGTGGGAGGAAATTAGAACATGCTTGTCAAGTTGGCCTACGGGAGATCCCGAGGAGTGCGGGAAACCTACCCGGAATTTGAGAGTCTCCCTGGACATTCCGGAAGAGTGAGCAAGTACGAATTAGAACATCTGGAGGGAAGCCACACAAACATGGGGAGAACATACAAACCCCACATAGATAGGGCTCGGATTCCATGAGCCCAGTACTGCAAAGTACTATTTTTACAAGCTGTGCACCTATCCACTAAGTACACCGTAGTGCGATGCACCATGATAAAATGTGCCATAACTTAATATCGTAAGTAATTTTGTGGGTCTTGTGAGAGCAAATCTGACAATCAGGCTAATAGGGAATTGTGTAAAAAAAACAAAAACAAAAAAACAACAACAAACAAACAATAAACTCCTATTCTCCACATGTCAGTGCCTGGCGAATTGTCAAAGTAAGCTCCACATCTCTGCATGTGTCTGTGTTCATTTGCCACTTGTTATATGTAGAAGACTGTCTATACAATGTATTATTAAATGTATCACAATTATCATAAATAGAATTTTAACATATTATTCGTCTCATTTTGACACACATTCTTTATATAAGAAATGTAGCATTTCCAAGTATTACAGAAATATTATGTATAATGCAAGCAAAGCAAATTAAGAACACATTTTATCATTCAGCCTTGGATTTGATATTAATATTAATGTGGCAATATCTCAGTTTAAATGAATCACACATTCCAGGCTTCACACTAAAAATGAAGCCTTGCATATCTACATAGTTACTTTATTGCACAAAATGACCCTGACATGTATAAGTTCTCTTGAATATAGGAATTCTAGGAAGAGTTAAACAAATTATAGGGGCGAAAACAGGTTATTTTCTCCTTTTTGCAAATTTTTTAAAACAGGTAAAGACTGAAATATGTCACCCTTATCTTTATCACCAAAAACTACATTTCAGCATGGTCCCATTACTAATGCCTTGCGTTGAATAGATGATTCCGCTGTCCCAAGCAAGTACCCTGCATTCAAGGCAGGAGTCCTTAGTTAAATTACATGGTGTGTTATTGGCAATTCCCACCACAATGTAGAAGAACTTCAGTGCTTCTGTACAAACAGGGATCTATGCATCAACATAATGCAGCGCCACTAAATATGCATCCTGCAAATCGCAGTGATGCATACTTATGCACCACTGAAATGCATAATGACGGGGCTACTGTGGGAGCGAAGTTTTTCCCTACTTACCGGTAGCCTAGCACTGTCGGTGAAAGGAAGAAGTGCTGTGCGCATGCGCGCATCATGTCCACTGTAACGGATTCTGCAAAGCCAGAGAGGTTTCAGAAGAACCCCATAGGAAAAGACAGGTAATGCCATCCGGAGATGGCGTTACCTGTCTGCGCAATGCAAAGTTTATCAAAGCTTGATGCATTGCAGAACATAGATTACTATGAAGACTGCGATGCTGCATGGTATTTGCCTTAGGCATGTAATGCATAGCAAACATACTTAAAAGATGCGGAAACAGTCATATCCGCATCTTTTAAGTGCTAAATCAGCTTGATGCATAGACCCTACAGTGTTTATCGACAGGTTATAAGGTAGATGGGAGTTGTACTTCAGGAGCCTCCAAATGGAAATAGAGCATTCCTGATCGGCTAACTCTAATCAATGAGAGACAGTATTTTGGATCAATTTCTTATAAATAATAATAATAACAATAATATTAATAATAATAATAATAATAATAATAATAATAATAATATTTTCTGTATTGTAGTCTGAGAGGCATGTTTGGTATCAGTCGCTGATGTGAAATTCTGGTCCTCTATTAAAGCTAGGACCATCCTATTAGCAGAAGCGCCTTGACGTGGCAGGTGGCTTATCATGCATTTGCAAATGTGTGTAACTGAGAATTATGCATGTTTATGTATGAGTACAATTGCAGCTCTTTTACTGGTTCATAGCAGTGTGCTGGGAGATTTTCTTTTGTTAGTTTCTCCTTGCTGGATAACCCCTCCCTTTCAGGCACCTGCTGTGAACCTATAAATTGAATGAGAAACTTCCACTTCTGTAACACTGTATTGATGGCAGGGCCGGATTAAGGGAATGGAGGCCCGTGGGCTAAGGGCGCCTCCATTCCCCCGTGAGGCCCCCATTGTGAGCCGCCCGCCGCCCCCGCCCCCGTGAGGGCCCCCCCCAAAGCGCTTACCTGTCAGTCCAGTCCTCCGTCCCCGGCGCACTGTAAGCTCTTCACTGAGGAGATCTCGCGAGAGTTCACTCGCGAGATCTCCTCAGTAAGCAGAGTACTGAGCGCCGGGGACGGAGGACTGGACTGACTGTGCTCAGCAGCATTGATCGGGCTGGGGGCGCCCCCGGACCGATCAATAATGCTGCTGCGGACTTTGAAGGGCCCCCTGGATGCCCAAGGGCCCCTGGGCTATAGCCCAGTTAGACCTCGGGTTAATACGGCCCTGATTGATGGGCAGAAATTAATGAAGCAAGAATGAATCATTTAGAATGTTTATAAAAGAACACTTTTTATAGAATTTTCTGTGCAAGTGCACTTCCATGTGTACAAGAAAATTGGTTTAAATGCTATTTTTGGGAAAGCCAACTCATGTGCATACATTTACCATGAGCATTTGACCACTACTGTGTCATTGTTTCTATACCTCAGCAAAGCAAGGGGTATAAAGGGTTAGACCAGGCTTGGTTAACCTGTGGCACTCCAGGTGTTGGGAAACTACAAGCCCCAGCATGCTTTGCCAATATATAGCAGCTTTTTGCTGGAAGGGTATGCTGGGACTTGTAGTTTCACAACACCTGGAGTGCCACAGGTTAGCCAAGCCTGGTTAGACTATGGTTAACAAATGCAATTTTTTTGTACATATAGTGGCATAGCTTATGCCCATATATATTATTGTACATTTATAGTAAAACATAAAAATAACCCCTACTTTTAAGCAAAGCAACTATTTATAAAAAAAAGAATAAAAAAAAAATAATCCTATAATTTCCTTCTTCTTTTTGTTTATTTTTGTGTCTGTTATACTGATACATAAAATGCCCCCTGTTATGTAACTGGTATGTGTTTTTTATTTAACTTCAAAATCCAAATACGAAATATGTAGATTTGCAGATAATAATCTAGGTAAAAAAAAGTATCACGCAGTGTAAGTATTGAAAAGTGACAACTTTAAATATGAGAGCACAGTTTATGAGCTGTATGACAGATCGTATCATGAATATGGGACGAGTAGCATCTGTTGGGGAAAAATTGATTCTCTCACAAATGTTTGAGACCTACTGTTTTTTCGCTGTTGATTTTTTCAGATTTCCTTAGATACAAAACACAGTCCCTTGATGGAATTCAGAATATATATTGCTTCTTTCCGCACCCTTCTTTACTGCTATTAGAATGCGTTCACTTCAAGGCATCATTGTGTTTTAGCCTGATTGGAACATCTTAAATGTTAAATTAAACTGGGAAGTGGGGATTTTAAAAGGGAGGTGTGAGTTTACAGAAAGTGGGGCCATGGAGCCCCTCAGGATTCAGACTAAATGAGCACTAACTGATGTAGGGACGTTTGTAACCTCCTAAACTTATACAGCCTCTTCTTACCCAGGCAGAATTTCTTTAAATGGGAACTTTTCAAAAATCTCACAAAGGTGGCGGGGGTTCCCACCATGGAGATGAGGGGGATGCGACCAATGATAGGGTTGCATTCCCTAACTAACAGACAGGTCAAAGAATAAATTAAAGAGACTGTAGCCTCTAATAGGAATGATTCTATTAGAGAAGGTTCTGTGAAATCAACAAGCAGATGCTAGGATAAATAATATAGGGCTAGGAAAAATAATATCAGAATAAAAGGTCAGATGTAGGTAAGAGGTAAGCAAAATGTAGCCCAAAACTGAGTTTTACGGTGAGACAGGCCAGTTTGCAATAGTACAAAGCTGTGACGATACAATTTTCGAGCTCTGCTTTTGTTTCGCCATTCTGTGGCCATTTGTAGTTTTACAATGCATAGAAATTATAGTCTATGAATAGAGCAGAGATGATGATGACCAATTCATTCTAGTCTATGGTTTGGTTGCTGTAGGGCTGGGAACATTCAATCTAAAATCTACCTATGAAACATGCAACATTTTGTGTTAATTCCTAATCTCTGCTCCTATTTATTAGGTGTGTTTCCAACATTCTCCCTCAAGTACCCGCTGAACAGTGGGAGTCTGGCCCTGGGGGTACCTAGATGACAAAAACACTGAATAAGTGATTATTTAGTGTTTTAGGCCCCCCCCCCCCCTATATCCTGGTGCCCTAGGCAGCTGTCTCAATGTCTGGCATTTATAGGTAGATTGTCACAGACCTCTTAAAAAAAACCACCTGCATGATGTTTGAAGTAGTATCACACTGAGACACTGGGGGTCTGATTTATTACCGAACATAAATGCCAATATACACTGTATTTTGCCCAGAACCGGACCATATCTCAGTGAACCCAGCAATGTCCAATTAATCTTCGAGTGTAAAGAACCCTTACTACAGCCTATGATTTTATGGGGGGATGGGGAGGGGACTGGGTGTATGCACGTAGTCAATGTATAGTAAGGGCCTGTTGACTGTTTTCTACAGAATCCAATATAAAATACTCTTACTAACATACAAGGCCATCAACAAGGCTGCACCAACATACATCTCCTCTCTTGTCTCAAAATATCTCTTAACTCGGCAACTCCGTTCTGCACAAGATCTGCGTCTCTCATCCACACTCATTACATCCTCCCATTCCTGATTGCAGGACTTTTTCCGGGCTGCACCTACTCTATGGAATTCACTCCCTCGCACAATAAGACTCTCCTCTAGTCTACAAGCTTTCAAGCATTCTCTGAAAACTCACCTCTTCAGACAGGCTTATAATATTCCTCAACCACCCTCTTAACCTCAGTACATTACCCTATTACCACCTGTTATACAACTACCCCTTGATCACCATTGTTGTGTGACAGGATCATTTAGCTTATGAGTCACTTTTACCTTTGCAGTCTGGCTGGGCTGACTGCAAATGTAGACTCATGTGTCAAACTCCCATTGTCCAACAGATTGTAAGCTTGCGAGCAGGGCCTTCTCACCTCTTTGTCTGTTTTACCCAGTTTGTTTATTAGTTTACTATGTTTGTCCCCAATTGTAAAGCGCTACGGAATATAAGTTGGCGCTATATAAATAAATTATGATGATGATGATGATGATAAGGGCGCGCCAAGTTCCAGCACACACGTCAGTGTTCGATTCGAGCTTTGGAAATCTCTAAGGTACGTGTTTTTCAGTTGTATCACTTGCAAAAGCTACAGATCGGGTGTAAGTGCTGATTACTAGTGATAACGGCTGTGTATACATGCTATAACATGTGTTTCCAATCAGAAGTAACTGTGAAAATGCATTTTATGTACAATAGACATTCATAACATCCTAATAAATATATTTAATGGGGAAAAAAAGCGAAAAAAAACCCATGTTTTCTCATTAATTACTATATAATTAATTGGTAATATTAATTGTATAGTGGTTTTTTTTCTCTTCGTTCTTTTGGGACTTGATATTCCACATATGTACAGGATGTATCCTGCAGTGTGCTGTCTGTTGGAGCAGAGCAGCCCTAGACCCGTAACAGACGTATCTTTACATCCGCTCTTTGCTGAATACAGACGTGCCTATGCCCGATTTACATGTGTTTTAAAAAACAAACACACAATGGGCCTGATCCATTAAGGTAAGGAAAGCAAAAACAGCAGTACATCAAAGAGACTATTGAACATTTGCACACATAAAAATGTCATATTATCCATAAGAATGTCCTAATAAAATGCTGTTGTGTTCTATTCCTTCCTCTTTGCGGTCCTCGGTACATATAATTTTTCTAATTCATTCTAGTATTGCTATCCCCCCACCACCTTTAATTAATGAATGAATTAATTAACTGACTTCTCATAACCCTTTACCCACTTATACAGCAGCAATCTTCTGGTCCAGATACTCTGGCCATAGGCCCGTTCATTTCACATTGACTTATCAATGCAACCCAATGCTATTCTAATCCAATGTCCGAATAAGGAAGCATGGACGGCTATCAGCAAAAGCCTCCTGCTTCTGTTACATAGAAGGCCTATCCGAATGGTGCTCGATATGTTTCCACAAAAGTTTAGAGATGAGGAAGCCAAGGATAGGGTTAGGACAGGGTTAACGGCGCATTTCTTCTTGTAATGCCGATGTCGCTGGAGACAAACCTGTTATCTTGTATATACTAATTGTGTTTTTTGTTCCTTTCAGTATTTTTATTGGTAAATTGTCCCCAAATGACTAACTCTGGGTATTCATTTATTTCATAGTAAGAATCCTCTGCCTCCACTAGAATGAAAGGTTAATGCATTTCTAGGCTTTTTTTGTTTTGGAAGAGCATAATGCTTTTATAATTTTTGGATTAAAACATTATTTCTTGTCCTTGTATATAATGGTTTTTATAGAAAAGGCATTTCTTGATAAAATTGAATTCATTATCCCTAATTTCCCTCTGGAGAAGAAGCTTCTGATATTACTATTTGAAGACAAAAGTGATTTCAGCCTAAGTACCTAGAGTGGAGTAAATTAGGAAAGTCGTAGCCCCTTAGTGTACCAGAGTTTCATTCTGATTTCTCCTGAATTTAATCAGACAAAACAAGTAATTATTAAATGCTTATTAAACATACTATTAAAATGTTTGGGGAAAAATAACTTGTCTCTTCTTTGTAACTAAATCTAAAATAGACGTTTATCCAGCATGAAAAGTCCCCATAGAACATAAAAGTTTTGTTTTCATGACAGGGTTTAATGCAGCCACAATGGGCATCAGTTGGGCACATGCCAATTTTTTGGGGGTGACATGGCCGCATTTCCATATTGCGAATATGCACCAAATGCTTCCATATGCACTAATGAATTAAGTGATATCATAACTGTGTATCTTTGCACCAAGCTTACACTTGCCTACCCCGGCCCACCCCCGTTTCACCTCTCCAGGCATATGGAGATGTAAGTCTACGATACACAAAAATCTAGATACAGACACGTGCATACATAGTATAGAAATACGTATATATTACACACAAAGGGGCATATTCAATCGTTGGGAAATCCCACAGCGGAAAAACTTATACAGATAATACGGTAATTTGTAGCTGGATTTCAGCTCGCGGCTCAGGGAGCTGCGAGCTGAAATCCAGCAAGTAAATTACCGTATTAACTGTTTTTCCGCGCACGATTATCGTAATAATGGTAATCATGCACGGACCGCATATTGCATATGCCCCAAAGAATTGGTCCATTTGATGGTGCTGATTACCCCCATGTGAGAATCACTTGGCTGTGGTAGAGGCACACCACAACTGGTTGCTTAGTCCTTAGAGGACAGATTGTGGGACACAAAGCTGAATTTAATGGGTTGGAGATGGTAGAATTATGAAGGATGAAGTCTAAGTTGATGGGCTGGAAAATGTTGAATCAGGAGGGATAAAGCCAAAGTCGATAAATAGCCAAACAACACTGGACTCTTGAAGCACCAGCAGTGAAACTAAATTGCAACTCTTCTTGTGCAGAGGTTGGTAGGAGTGAGGGCCTTATAAAGGTTGCATACAAGTGTGGTCTCTAATTTCTAATTGCCATGACTTTTAGCTAAGTGCTGATTGCAAAAAGTGAAAAAGGATGCGCAGCTGTCAATGTTGATAGTGCACTGTCACTTGTCGTCTGTAGCTGGTATTGCAATGGATCCTCGCAACATAATGTCTTCCAGTTTTGGGGTTTTCGGACAAAATGGCAGACAGTTTGTACATTGGTGCCTTTCCCAAAATGATTGACGGAAACTATTGAATCAGATTTGATCTGAGAGAAAAAAGATCCTGTTGGACAATGACCTCAATTGACCTGTGAGTCCGGTTATCAGAGCAGTTGTGACCTGTTTGTTCAGCTTGATTATCAAGCGAAGGCAACTATTGTCCAATCTAACTATCCACATGTGTGGTCAAATTAATTACAAATCTAGTTGTTTGGCGATTGGTAGTGTATATCATTGTACCTGTACTCAAACAAAGGCATACATTGCACACAGATATGATTTTCTCCTGTTAAGCAAAAAGATATAAGCAAAAGAGGTTTTTGGAAGGGTGGGTGGTGTAAGGACTAAGCAATGATCACATATGTACTATTCCCCAGTGGTGCTCAGTGTCACAATGTGAGGTTGTGTGGCACTGAATGCCACTAGGGAGCAGATGTGTGTAATTATATGGCCAAGACACAAAGGCTGAGCTAAGAGCTGGAACACATGTGAGAAATTGTAAAGTGGAGGAGTCAGCTCTAGAACACAGGAGTAGGTAGCAGCAGGAGCAACATTACTGCCAGGCATACTACTGGCCATTACTACTACTGCTGTGTATATAACGCATTACAGCAGCTGGGTATATTACTGAACAAAACTACTACTAGAGCCATCCTAACGCATGGGCATGCTGGGCAGTTGCCCAGGGGCCCCATAGGTTTGCCAACTTTTCAGCATATTATTTCGGGAGATTTATTTAGAACCCTCTTTATTAAAACGCTTAGATCAGAGGTGGCCAAACCGTGGCTCTCGAGTCGCATGCGGCTCTTTGATCTCTGAAATGTGTCTGCGGGCAGATCAGAGAAGATTCAGCTGTTCAACTGACAGCCGCATCACGTGACCTCCTCTGCACAATGCAGGGAGGTCGGCGTGTCACAGCCAATCACAGAAGGAGGAGGAGGAGAGCATGTAGTAGGCTCTCCCTTCTTCCTTTGCCCGGGATCCAGGGTTACGCTGCACAGTATGGAGAAAAAAATGGTGACTTGCGTCTATCTGGTGAAAAAGATATTACATATTCATAATAGTCTGTGCGGATAAATATCGATTATCAAAAATGAAGATGGGATAAATTACAATAAGATTCCTAAGTGAAAAAGCAATTGACAAAAGCAGAAACTATTACAAGCATAAAAAGGTTTATACATAAAATTTAATTATTGTCAGTAAAAAATAACACCCATCCATAGTGCCCCCCTCCTCTCCTCCCCTCCCACTATACTCACTAAAGCAGCCCATACTGTTTTAGACCTCTTGTATTTTTGTTATGGGCCACGAGAAAGACAGAAGGACTCTTTTGATATTAAGCAGGTGCTCCCTAATTCTAGTTTTAGAAGGTCTGGAAGTTTGACTCCCAAACTGAAGACCACAAGGGCATTCTAATAAATACTGTACATATATAACAAAATTAGACACACTTGTGATGTTACTGTTGATTTTAGATACGTTTCTTATCAACACGGGAACCAAAATTATACATTTTGAAGCCAGATATTCAGGATTTACAGCTCATGCACGGAAAAAAAACTTTATTTTGCTTGTTAACCAGGAAAGTTGATTTGGACCTGTCTATTTCAAAAGCAGCACATTTCTTTCACACGTGATTCTCACCTATTTAAGGTGAGTGGTTCAATATCACACTAGGTTTTATACATTTTCTATTAACACAGAGAACTATCTTTTCCTTTTGGTAGGGTGATATGATCTGGGCTGGAGTATTAACATTTTGCTGTACACTATGCTAGATACCAAAGGGTGTTGATTGTAAGGAAAATGATGAAGGCCCAGGAGTAGCAAGTTGTATCTCCCATCCAGAAGTTCCACATGATTGAATCCCTTGATTACACGGAGGTTCCGTGGTCAAGTACTTTCAGCGTTTTCTGCTATGAATAAGGTCTTACACATGTAATTACATTTTAAATAAAACATAAGGGGCCTGATTCATTAAGGATCTTAACTTGAGAAACTTCTTATTTCAGCCTCCTGGACAAAACCATGTTACAATGCAAGGGGTGCAAATTAGTATTCTGTTTTGCACATAAGTTAAATACTGACTGTTTTTTCAAGTAACACACAAATATCAACTTTAAATTTCAGTGTACAAATAAGCTATCAAGTATTTGTGTGCTACATGAAAAAACAGTCAGTATTTAACTTATGTGCAAAACAGAAAACTAATTTGCACCCCTTGCATTGTCACATGGTTTTGTCCAGGAGACTGAAATAAGAAGTTTCTCAAACTAAGATCCTTAATGAATCAGGCCCAGGGTCCTCACTAGCCTACATTAGTACAGATTTTGTGGACTATAAGATCCTGGTAATATTGGCTTTTAACCTAATATCTAATGATTACCATACAGCCTTAAGCAGCATCCCAACATGTCCTTTACGGAGTAAATCATTGCTTATTTGTCATTATTTCAGAACACTGGATAGTGTTAATTAACCTATTTCTCCCTACCAAATAAGAAGTGCAAGTAATTAAGTGAATAGATGTTTTATCACTTTTCAAATGTTGCAAAAAAACCAGTTTGATAAATGACTCCCCCGGGCGCCACCGAGTTCTCTGTTCTTAGATTTATTTGTTCCTAGGAGATGCATTCATATATTTAACTTATTAAGATAAATGTACTATATAATATGTAATAGGTTTGTAATGAGTCCCATGTGTATTACAAAATACATTGTATGAGTGCCTTTTAATGTCTTCACGCAATGATATTCAACAATTCCAGGGCTAAATGCCTTTTTCTCTGAATTTAAAACAATGTATTATTGATCACCTCATACACCCCCTAATGAGTCTGACTTTGTTCTAAGTTTTGTTATACTAAAAAAGGGAGTTTTGTATTTGTTATGTAGGCAGTGTAAGAGTGACAATGATTTATATATATTAAATCCTTGCTTTAGTAGGTTGTTGCCTTGGGAATAGACTTACTCTCCTGTGTTGGGTCAAGTCTACACTGTTATGCACTTCTAATTGCTATCCAATAACGATTGTCGATTGCCGATGTGTGGTTCCAAAGCACAAAGTGATTCAATAGCCAAAAGTAGCAGAATAACAAATCTGAATAACTTAAGTACAGCCGTTACTTATCACAGGCGCTCTGGATCCAGTGTACAGTCATTAAGGTCTGAGGGCTGTCCACTAGGTCCAGAGCCCCTGCTTATATACAGTCAGTGAATACAGTAAAACAATGCAGATGATGTGGCTTGCTTCTATAGGTGCAGGCTTCAGGAAGGTCATAGGCCAGTTCAAACCAAAATATCCAAAGGTGGGGATCAGCTCTCCAGGTAATGCACTCCGATTTTCCCTCCAAGAATCCGGTTTAAACTAGTCTATTTACATTATACAGTCAGCATCATTTTAAACATTTATTCCCTAACATCGCTAACTAGAGTATGCAATGTGCGATCCTTTCGGTGAATGAACCGGACAACTGCGGATGAATAGGGGATTAAAATGATACTAAAGATGACATAGTTCCTGCAACCTGAACCTTTGATTTCACTAACATGTATATAACCTATAATATTAAACATAAATACTACTACATTTTGACATAAATAACTATGTGTTGCAACTACAATTAATGTGTACTAATTACAAATGTGTATGTTCGTGTGAATGTGTGTGAAAGTATAAAACTTGTTATTGCCACGTGTTGCGGCTGGATACGCTTCCCCACGCCGTAGCATGCTCTACGCATAATTTCAGACAAAGACAACCAAGTTGGCTAGATATTTATTGAAATGACTTTATCCAATTTGCTGACTTCGACAACACCATAGTGACCTTGGTTATTGTGGACGTTCTCTACTGGTTAGACAACTAAAATGTCCTGAGTATAAATTATGGGGATATATTAGTAATACAGAGTCCCTGGATAGTGTTGTCCCCCATGGCTTGCTCAAATTTGTACCATTTTATAATGGCCCAATACTGTTCTATGAAGTATAATCTTTTCTGTTTGGTTGTGATCTATTTTTAGCTTGTATTTCTTGTCATAGTTTCCTTAAGGCTACCTCACTAGTTTCGGGGGATCTTCTACATGGGTTTGGTCTAGATCCGTGGTGGGCAAACTCGGTCCTCAAGGGCTACCAACAGTTCATGTTTTTAGGATTTCTGTCTGTAGAAACAGCTGGGATAATTACTGACCCAGCCAAATAGATTAACTCAGCTGTGCATGATTAAAGAAATCCTAAAAACATGAACTGGTGGTAGCCCTTGAGGACCGAGTTTGCCCACCACTGGTCTAGATGAGGACGATTATGGCAGTGATTTAAAGTTGTACACAAGTACATTTGTGCTGCGTAAATATGCGGCTCATGTAAATTTTTGTTGCACTGCACATCCTTAAAACTTGCACCAGAATTTAGAGCTGCACTTATCTACACTTGCTTATAAAGGCAGATCAGGGGCTACAGTGCAATTGCCTTAGAGTAAGGGTGTGCAGACGCAAGTTAAGTACATCCCGTTGAGATACATTTTATTATTGGTTACACTTATCATTGAAATATGTTCTTTACCAAGCACAAATTCTGCAGTTTTCTAGTTGACAAGGATGACTGATGCATATTCCCTCTAGGCGGATCTATACGCTAGAGTTAAGGTTGCATGTGTTTTAAGATGCGTGCAGCTCAAAATACAGACATGGTAATTAGAGTATGAAGATGCAGTTTTGTGCATATACTAAAGAACATCTTTTACATTCAATTCTAAATTACCATCTACCTTTAAAGAATCCTGAATAATTGGCTTGTAGTCTTTTGTGTGAATAGATACACCATATTATGACAAGTCAGCCTATAGGCAGCATAATTGCCATTCCATGCTTTGCCATTTGAACTTTTAGATAGTTTAGATATTGTTTAAGTGCTCTAGTATCAGGGTTGGAGGTGGAGGTGAGAGGTAGTGTTCTTACCGTGTCACAGAGCTGCACGCTCTGATATCTGTATTTTGGCTCCATATGTCATTTTACAAGGAACAGGTTTTTATTCTCCATAAAGGCTTTGAAACCTGTTTCACCTCTCTGTGATTAAAACAGATATAATTCAAGACAAGTAAATTACTTAAAAGAATAGTTATAGAGTAACAAACTCCTGCCTTAGCACAAACCATTTATCAGCTTGACAACGTATATGCCATTGTCCCATATTGAAGGTGGCACAGTATAAAGATCCCCAAATGGCACAACCCCCAGACCCATCCTGCTTACCCCCACACATACAACTACCATGGTGGAATCATCGCCTCTCCCGACTGATTCCATAAACACGCATATTATTCAGGATGCCTACACTAAGGACAGTACATTCCGTTTTGTTCCTTCGCTGTTTTATGGAATACAATGTACCGCTATTAAGACTTGTTTGACTCAGTATTTATTGTATTGTTAATTGGGTTTTGTGTATAGATACTGCGATCCGTGGAGGATAAATACATTTTCAATTGGGACTAAACATAGCTAATGATAAAATTAGTGTTGGTACAGGGTAATTATATAGGAAAGACTTTGGTGGTTCAAAAACAACTGGAGGACATTTACAACTGGTAAAACTGCTAAACGTACAATGTGCTTTGGGGATGTCGCACACCTATTTCTTGTGCATGAGCTTGAGAAAAGTTATGGCAAGACGGTTGTGTGGAGGAGCAAAATACAATCTAATGGAAAGAGTGAAGTCACATTCATTGCTAGACTAAATGCAGTTTTGCCCTTCTTTTGAACCCATGCTAAAACTTTATTTTGTTTTGTGGACCGAAAAGGTGAACCACATTTCTAGGCTCACTTTGTCTAATATAAAAATAGGTTAGGTTCCAAAGTACAAAAGTACCACGTGTAATAAGGGCAGTTCCATTGTCCACGCATTATTTTAGGAATAAGCTTATAAATTATATGAAATAAAAAAGGTGGTTTGAAAGCTGTGGGAAGATGGACTTCAATGTGACGTTTACACTATTGCACACATGTAGTTTGCAGACAAGTCTTCTTCGAAGACTAGAAAATAGATGGATCTAGACCATTTTTTATCATAGTCCAGGCCCCTCCTGCATCCTGATTGGTAGATAGTTCCAACCATTCACCAATCAGAGTGTGGAGACTTCCCGTCAATCAGCATGCTGGGTACCACACTGTCGTGCCCAGTAACTATGCAGTTATAGGCTGCATGGCTGCTCCTGGCAGCTGAGGAGGCAGAAGATGCTGCCTGGCCACACGGATTGTTTAAAACACAATCAGAGCAGCCTGGCCGGATACCCAGCAGCCAGTAATCTATGTATAATATGGCCACAGGCAGCCTACCCCTGCTAAATAAATACAATAAGCAAACACAATAGAAAAATCATTTATAATATTAAAGAAGAAAAAATGCTTTACTTAACTAATAAATATTGTATTCTTCTATCGCCATCCTAAGAGTGGTTGTCCTTTTAAACAGGCTTTGCCGGATGCCCCCAATACCAAGTGATAGCTTCCGCCTGCGTTAGTCTTTAATAAACAGGGAGAAAGCGGAAAAAAGCACCCCCTGTAATTAGGGCTTTTCTCTGTTTCATAAATAGACCCCTATGTCCTGGAAGGGATAAATGTATTTGGATAAAGTTACTCTGTTGTTTGTAAAAGGATGAGATGATCTGGGGCCCATAACACTGTTTACTGTAGACTCCTACACCTGCTGCATCTGCACTTTACAAACTGTACTATTATTTAGAACTGTATGAAGGACAAAGAAGAAACCAGCACCATATAGTGTAGTAGTAATAGCTCTTAAAATAGCAATTACAAATGGACAAGAAAGTACAGGTAGTTTGTAATCTATAGATGTTGGAATCAGCAGTCACACAAAGGATCCTTACATGAGAAGTAGGAAGTGTTACGATGGATTCAAGCTTCCATCTCAATCAGGTACAACACAGGTAGAGCATATAACAAACCACACAAATACATAGCACGTATGGTATTTATATCAGATATGTGAGCACAGATGCACACACCTACATTTCTTTGTAAATATTAAAAATAAGATTATTTTAACTCAAGGCTGTTATTAATCCAAACAGAGACTGATATCACAATCTTCATTGAGACCATAGGAACAAGAGGGGCCTGATTCATTAAGGAAAGTAAAGCAAAATAAATTAGTAACTTTGAACCTTGGAAAAACCATGTTGTACTGAAGGGAGAGGTAAATTCAAAATGTGAGGACAGATTTATCATTTGGGTAGAACATGTCCAAGATCAACTTTTAATGTCAGTGTAAAAATAAAGCTATCGTGTATTTGCGTTCTACATGAAAAAACAGCCAGTATTTCTCTTATGTGATAAATAATAAACTAATTTGCACCCATTGCATTGTAACATGATTTTGCCAAGGTTCAAAGTTACTCATTTTGTTGCATCAGGCCCAAGGTGTTTAAAGCCAATAAGTTTGGATTGTAAAGTTTAAAAATTCAATAACTTTCCCTTTGTGTCAATTTGCATAGTCTATATCCCATACTTGCCAACTCTCCCGAAATATCCGGGAGACTCCCGCATTTTGCGAGAGTCTCCCACGCGAGTGTGGCAATCCCCCGCATCTGGATAATTCTGCCCACTTCCTAGTGAAGTGGGCAGAATTAAGTCCCAAACGCCGCGATTCCCAGTGAATCGCGGTGTTTGGCCCCGCCCCCCGCTGTCAAATGACGCATTTTGCGTCATCACGTCATGGGGGCAGGTCCAAAATGACGCCATTTGGAGCCACGCCCCCAGTTACGCCCACCTCCTCTGCAGGCTCCCGGATTTCACCAACAGAAAGTTGGTAAGTATGCTATATCCTCTCTTCCCCCTTGCTTTGTCCACTACAAGATGTTTAATAAATTTAATTCTCAGGGTTTGAGGGTCTGAGTAATTACATTTTTTTAATTGTCTAGGTACACTACAGTTAACAATTTCATTTTAAAACATAATAGTGGTGCAAAAAATTGTGGTTCTCTTTTTTATGCATATTATATAATTCGATAGGTCTCAATAATCCAATCTTTTAGTGCTCTATAGGTTCCTCTCAAATATGTTTAATTGATAATCCCTTTCTTAAACCTTTGCACATAAATTATGGCCTGTTCATCAAATGTTTTAATATTACTACAATTCCGTCATAGAAAGGAAAACTGTGATTAAGATTAAGTAAAAATGAAGATAATTATTGCAATCCACCTTTTTAAAGTGTATAGGTATTAAATCTATTTAAATGTTAAATATATTATTATTCAGCACAAGATCCAATCATTTGATCCTCTCCTCATCCAAATGTGAACTGTGAATTATAATCATCCTAATTGGAAAAAAAAAACATAGGAAGGCATCAAATTCTATTTTATGTGCCACTCCTGATGGTGATAGTATTATCTATGTACCATCTTAATACTTATAACGTTTTTCTTAGAAATATAGGGATTATTATTGAAAGTATTATCTTTTTCCCAGTCCCTTATATACAGGTTTGCAAAACTTGGTGCAAAATTTGTGTCCATTGCAAATATAGTTACACAGAATCCTACTGGGTCCTTACTTAGTATTTTTGTATGCATCTTTATCGTCCAAAGGTCTAAGTGCCTGCTAAACATATCTATCCTTATCCAATTGTATAATTCTCCATCCATCGTCCATACATTTTATAATTATATCAGTATTAGTTATTAGTTGTATATGTGCCACCTTTTCTTGTGGGGTCAGACTTAAGGGAATATGTATTGGCACACACTTTTCGCTAAAATCTCATTTTATTAGTTCAAAACCATGTCAATATATTGATTCTGTAGAGACTAAAATTAGTGTATTTCCAATTGGCTTCCAGTTCTTAAGAGATGCTTCTATTTTATTACATTGCTTAATAAAGTGCCTCTTAAAACTCAATTTCCGTACAAAGCTATTAACATCTATAAATAAATAAAAATGATTGGACTGTTTTGCAATACACTGAACCTGGAGGGACTTTATTTAGAATTTAGAGAGATTGAATATACCATTATTTACTAAAGGATTAATTTGTTTCCCTTTCCTACGTCCTCTCTCTTCTCATCTTGGGACATATGAACTTTAAACCTAATCAATGAGCTCATTTCACTTTTTCTTTGAAAATATGTCTTCTAAATTTAGTTCTGGATGAGAACAATCCTTCTCTAAAATATCTGTTGGAGATTCCAGAGGGGAATAGCATTTATGCTATAGGGGTATTAGATTGGAAGCTCAGAAAGAGGGCTTTATAGTGCTACTTTTTGGGAAAATTGGATAGGAGTTGGTTCTCCATTTAATAGGCCAGCCTCTTATTCTATTATTTATGTAATTTAATTTATCCTTCTGAAATTTCCTAAGCTTTGTGTGTACTATATCTGTTTAGATTTTTTTTATTTTTTTTTTACTAATAGATGCATTAGGTCAATGTATGTATGTTTTATACATATTATTCACATATGTGTATTATTTAATGTGCAATGAATTTTAAAGTTTTTCTAAACCTTTAGAACTGTATGAATGTGCATTGTTTATTTATTTGCCAAATACATTTATTATGAAGAGATGAATTAAGCCCGAGGGAAATGAAAAGCTGAGGTGTGTGTTTGCACCTTTATTTGCCCCTCTCTAAGTAAACTAAAGTGAGCAGGTAAAGTGAACCTTAGATATGCCCACTGCTGTGTCACTGTGGTGGGTCACGTATACCACATTATAGATTTCCCTGGCTGATGGTGTTCTGCCTCTAGTCTGCAAGACAAGTTGTCTGCCCTCTCGCCCTGTTTTAGGAGGTTCTTTGCAGGTGCTTTGGATGTGAACAACTGCTTGAGGCTTGTTTTATTGGCACCTCTTCTGCGGCTGTTTCGGTTTGGGTGCCAATACTCTTCGTCTTGTTTGCTGTGTGCTATGTTTACTCCCTATACAAGACTTTATCACTGGTGCTTTGGGTGCTAATACCAGCTGGTTTGAGATTTGTGTTTAGCAGGAAAACATTGATCAGTCGGCAGCTTATGCTGGTTTTGGTAAAGGCACGGCCCTCAGGGGCGGGTTTTCTTGTTTGCATTCCGTCAGCCCAGAAGGAACGCGGGTACTCAGATGCTTGGGATACACAAGTTTAAGGATAAGGGTGCGCTCGGGTGAAATGGTTCCCCATGTATTGATATCGAGAGGGTAAATGACCCTCACTGTGATATGAGGAGCATTGGTCCTAGCCGAACTGCTTATCGTTTTCTTCTCCACCATACAATATTTGTATTTAATAAACTCCTTTATTTGCCAAGCTCAGTTTTGTGTCCTTTATTTTTAGTAGATAGGTAAGAAGATATGTAAAGAGGGGACTGACCAATATGTTGGAACATCAACCGTTAAGCATCTTATTACCTATAGTTAGAAAGGAACATTATTTTCCTTATTGTCTCTGTATAAACTTTATTTATTGTTCATTTGCACAGAAATGTAGTATGCCGCCCACTGCTCTCTGATTGGTGGCTTGTTCTTTATTAACCGGACTCGTCCTCGTGAAACCATCCCAAGTTCCAGAACTGAAAGCTCAACGGGGGCTTCACTATTTATGCGCTGCCCCCAAGCTTGTTCAGTAGAGCGTACCGGGGTCCTGGGCCGGCATCACCAGGGCCTCCCAAAATTTTGTTTCGGGGCATGGTGATATAATGTTACACCCCTGTGTCTACCGCTGATATTTTATAACACCTTGCAGTACAGAAGCTCTCACAGGAGAGTATTTGCAAATAAACAGTTTAACTATTAAATAGTAAATATGTTTTACTCTTTCAGTAAAAATAAAATAAAATCTAAATTGTAAAGTATATCTTCCTTCTAAAATAAAACTGAAAGTAAAAGATTGTTTAGTCTGTTTCTGCTAAGCACTGTGGGATATTGTTAAAAACACTATTTGTGAAATAATGCAGAAATCTGTTGAAAAAATGAAAATTGAAATAAAATGATTCCACTACAAGTGAATTATCTGATGATTGAAGTCAGCCATTCATTTTAGGACCTAAATGCATTATCTTATATGTTGGATACTAACTCAGGGGAGACGTTGATTTTTTTTTATTGGTAGGCATTTTAAAACCAATTTTGTGGAAAGATTCATTATAGCAGCAAGGCTCATTACGCGGGACAATTAAATAGTTTAATTTGAATGTTTTGGGGTTTTTTGCTATTTGAAGTCATCGCTGAAGAGGCTTGGGTGATTGCTACCATAAATCATTCATATGTGACGCTGGATAAAGGAACTGAGATACAAACCAAATCTTTTCCAGGTGTTTTTTTTTCCCCCAAGCGTCAAAACTCATAAATCACAGAGTCATTTCTTGTGTTACTTATTTTGTGCTGGATCACTTTTTACCTGCAACTAAAAGGGAAACAGGTATTATATACAGGGGCAAACGCAGCAATGGCGCACGCAGGGGGGGTTTCTGAGTCTCCAGAAACCCCCCCCCCTGCGTTAACTAAATGGCCACTATATCGGCACTGTCCTATACAGCAGCCGCGGCGCTGTCAAAGAAGCGTCAGCGGCAGTGCTGTAGTGTATACAGCACCGCTGCGGACGCTGCTTTGACAGCGCGGCGGCGGCTGCTGTATAGGACAGCGCTGCCTAAACGGAGCTGCTGCGCATGCGCCAGTAGCTTCTCGCGCGGGTTTTTTTTTTGGGGGGTCGGGGGTGAAACCCCCCCCCCCCCCCCGACAATCCTCCGTGCGCCCCTGCGCAGGATTTGTAGAGGGGGATTTTCACACCATGCCACCAGTGGGCGTGACCATCATGCATGGGGGCGTAGCTATAATATTAAACAGTGCTTGGCTGCTCTCCAACTCTTCCTATCCCCATAATATACATTGAAAATGCTGCGTGTACTACTGTTAGATGCACACAGCTCTCTCTTTTCAAGCAGAGCCGTGTGAAGCAGGGGTAGGGTCCAGCCACCTCAATTATACAGTGCCCCAGGATTGAAGGGGGGTTTCCAGGCACTAGGAAACCCCCCTCAATTTGCCTATGATATAGTATAGGGCAGAGATGGGCGCAACATAGTAGAAACAGCTTCAAATAGGAGGTTGCAACCCTTCTCCAATACATATATCTAAAATGCAACTATAACTTGTCGAAGTCGTATAATTGGATGAACGAAAGTATATTGGTTTAATATTGTTTAGCCGTGCGATTGCGATCCGTACGCCACGTAACACGTGGCATGGTGCGATCGCACGGTAAAATACGCACGCACACACTCGCATTACAACATTTAGTTATCTATATAATTCATATTCATATTGGTTCCGTTACAGAAGGGGTGGGGCTTAGTGTTGCCGTGTATACGTCATTGTGGCCCCGCCCCTATTTTATTGGACGAAAAGGGTGATGACTGCTTTGGGGGCGGGGCTAATGACACAATTCTTTGAGCACCGCCCCCACACACCCACCTGCCTTCCAGACTTCCAGGGACACAAGTTGCCAATGTTGGCAACTATGCGCTACATATGTGTGCATGGTGGCCAAGAGGCAAGCAGAAAATTTTGCCCAGTCATTCTTAAAGGTTCTCCAGATTCAATTCCCTAATAATTCGTCTTTATTTACACTTAATTATCTAGTGATTAACCATTGAGTACATGGTATACATATTCTAATTATTGCTCAGTTTCCTACACCATCATTCTTGATAGTTCATTAGTGCTATGATTTACAATCACATATTGCATATTGCAAAGTATTAGTGAGACATGCAGGGGTATATTGGTCCACAGACTCATCAAATCTGCAACCATGCATGTTGGGGCAGGGAGCTGAGTTGTGTACAGCTTCTGTATACCACTTGATCAACCCCGTATTGGTAAGTGTAAATAAAAAGCAAATGATCATTATACAGGGAGAGTAAAAGGGTAGTGGTGGGTCATAAAGGTGGGTCGTGTTTAGTGTCTGACTGGGGCAGGAAGGGCCCACTGGGGGACTGCAACCAGGGGAGGGCTGGCTGATTTCAGCCCGGGCTGCAAGCACACAGCAGCGGCCCATCCTTAAAGGGTGGTTTTTGGTGCAATATATATTTATCTATATAAAAAGAGGCTATTGCAGTGTTGCCTAATCCATATATATATTTTATGCCCAGGCCCAGAGCTGGATTAAGGCTCTGGGGGGCCTGGGCACCTTAGACTGGGTAACCCCCTATGATGTAGCATGGTTATCATTTTAGACAAATACACAGGCAATACTGCGTGCACTACTGTTAGGTACACACAGTTCTGCCTTCACGAGCAGTACACGGTGAAGCGGGACATACCTCCCAACTGTCCTAAGGGAAACAGTGACCCAAGTTCGGAACTGTCTCACCAGATTCAGGACAGTTGGCAGACTGTCCTGGTCTCTCCTACCTGTTCTTGTCACTGTCATCCCTTGCGGCTGCTGGTTACTTTAACTCATTTGCTGGTTGTCTGGATCCTGTAATATTGGAGGCCTGATTTGGAAAAAAAAATGGGTACATAAATTTAGAAAACTCCAACAAGTCCCAGTGTTAAATCAATAGCACCCACGGTTTATAATTAGGCCTCCCTCCAGCCACAACAATTTAAAATAATAATATTCATATTTGCTAAATAGATCTCTTTCCCTCCAACCAACCCTGACATTAGATAGCAAACACATTTAATATATAAACCTATTTACCTCCCCTCAAACAGCCCCAGCATTATTTTAAATAGCATTTACGTCTAACAAATATAACCATTTCCCACAATAATCCCAGGCATTGAATAATTCATAATCACATTTAATTAATAGACCTCATTCTCCCCAAACAGCCCCACAATCAATTAATAGGTCACCACCCCAGCATTAACTTAAAGGTGCAATTACTCCATCTTAAATTCATAGGACCCACTATTAAATTAAATTAAATTGTCCCACCATCACCCCACAAATAAAATAGCACCCAATACTTAGCCCCCACCTGCACTCCTCAATTAAATTGATAGCCTACCTCCCACATTATATTAAGACCCCCTCCCTCACACACACTACATTCCTAGACTGATCATTCCCACACACAATACATTCACATACTGCCCCACCTACACACACACAAATACATTCATATACTGGCCCCCACACTCACACAAATACATTCATATACTAGGCCCCTCCCATACATATACTGGCCCCAACAAACACACACAATACATTCATATACTGCCGCCCCCCCTACACACACACAATACATACATATACTGACCCCCACAAACACACAATACATACATATACTGGCCTACCACAAACACACAATACATACATATATTGGCCCCCACAAACACACAATACATACATATACTGCCCCCACAAACACACAATACATACATATACTGCCCCCACAAACACACAATACATACATATACTGGCCCCCATAAACACACAATAGATACATATACTGGCCCCCACAAACACACAATACATACATATACTGGCCCCCACAAACACACAATACATACATATACTGCCCCCACAAACACACAATACATACATATACTGCCCCACAAAGACACAATACATACATATACTGCCCCCACAAACACACAATACATACATACATTTACTGCCCCCACAAACACACAATACATACATACATTTACTGCCCCCACAAACACACAATACATACATATACTGCCCCCACAAACACACAATACATACATATACTGCCCCCACAAACACACAATACATACATATACTGCCCCCACAAACACACAATACATACATATACTGCCCCCACAAACACACAATACATACATATACTGGCCCCCACAAACACACAATACATACATATACTGCCCCCACAAACACACAATACATACATATACTGCCCCCACAAACACACAATACATACATATACTGCCCCGACAAACACACAATACATACATACATATACTGCCCCCACAAACACACAATGCATACATATACTGCCCCCACAAACACACAATACATACATATACTGCCCCCACAAACACACAATACATACATATACTGCCCCACAAAGACACAATACATACATATACTGCCCCGACAAACACACAATACATACATACATATACTGGCCCCCACAAACACACAATACATACATATACTGGCCCCCACAAACACACAATACATACATATACTGCCCCCACAAACACACAATACATACATATACTGCCCCCACAAACACACAATGCATACATATACTGCCCCCACAAACACACAATACATACATATACTGGCCGCCACAAACACACAATACATACATACACTGCCCCCACAAACACACAATACATACATATACTGCCGCCCCCCTCTCACACAGACATTAATTTAGCACACTGTCATATACAATAATAATATAATACACATGCCACCCCCCCCCCCCAGGGGAGGGACCAGCCACCGTGTACAAACATGGCGGCCCAAAGTAATGTTTTTATGTCCGGCCCGGGGGAGATGTGCCCCCCTGCCCCCCGGCCCAGCCCGCCCCTGACTGCAATGCTAGGGGCCAACCAGAGGGGGAGTGGCCAGCCATCATAGAGACAAGACCAGACACTAGAGGGAGAGTGGTCAGCCCATGAAGGACAGCTAGCACCATAGTGTAGTATATAAAGAATGCAGTGTGTATATAAAGAGTACACAGTCTTGACCTGCAGCTTAGATTGGGCAGAACAGTCACCAAAAATCGGGATTGTCCCACTAGACTCAGAACATTTGAAAGACTGTCCTACCTGTTCTTGTCACTTTTACCACCTGTGGCTGCTGGTTTCTTTAGTTGCGGCTTGTCTGGATCCTGGAATGTTGGGGGCCCTATTTGGAAAAAAAATGGGTACATTTTGAAAATTCCAACCAGCTCCGGCGTTAATTCAATAGGACCCACAATTAATACTTAGGCCTTCCTCCAGCACCAACATTAATGTAATAGTATTCCCATTTAATAAATAAATCTATTTTCCTCCCTCCAGACAGCCCCTGCAATAAATTAATAGCATTTACGTATAATAAATATACCTATTTCCCGCAACTGTCACTGCCATTAAATAATTCATATTCGCATTTAATAAATAGACCTCATGCTCCTCAAGCTCTGCCCCACATTCAATTAATAGCCCCCAAACCACCCCATCTTAAATTAATAGTCCCCACTATAAAATTAAATTGTCCCACCATCACCCCACAAACAAAATAGCACCCATTATTTAGCCACCACCTACCACACACACATTACATTGCCACAAGCCCGCTGTGTCATCACACCCACATTACTGTGGCTCTTAATCACCATGCTGTGCCTCCTTATGATCACACTGCGCCCTTCATGCTGCTTTTGCCCCCCTCCAATTTCTTCACCCTGTGCCATGCTGCTTTGGCCTCCCTTCACATTCTGCCATGCTGCTTTGGCCCCCGTTCACATTCTGCCATGCTGCTTTGGCCCCTCTTCACACTCTGCCATGCTGCTTTGGCCCCTGTTCACATTCTGCCATGCTGCTTTGGCCCCTCTTCACACTCTGCCATGCTGCTTTAGCCCCCTTCACACTCTGCCATGCTGCTTTGGCCCCCTTCACACTCTGCCATGCTGCTTTGGCCCCTCTTCACACTCTGCCATGCTGCTTTAGCCCCCTTCACACTCTGCCATGCTGCTTTGGCCATCTTCACACTCTGCCATGCTGCTTTGGCCCCTCTTCACACTCTGCCATGCTGCTTTAGCCCTCTTCACACTCTGCCATGCTGCTTTGGCCCCCTTCACACTCAGCCATGCTGCTTTGGCCCCCTTCACACTCTGCTATGCTGCTTTGGCCCCTCTTCACACTCTGCCATGCTGCTTTGGCCCCCTTCACACTCTGCCATGCTGCTTTGGCCTCCCTTCATACTCTGCCATGCTACTTTGGCCTCCCTTCATACTCTCTGCAATGCTGCTTTGGCCCCCTTCACACTTTGCCATGCTGCTTTGGCCCCCTTCACACTCTGCCATGCTGCTTTGGCCTCCCTTCATACTCTGCCATGCTGCTTTGGCCTCCCTTCATACTCTCTGCCATGCTGCTTTGGCCCCCTTCACACTCTGCCATGCTGCTTTGGCTCCCTTCACACTCTGCCATGCTGCTTTGGCCTCCCTTCATACTCTGCCATGCTGCTTTGGCCTCCCTTCATACTCTCTGCCATGCTGCTTTGGCCCCCTTCACACTCTGCCATGCTGCTTTGGCCCCCTTCACACTCTGCCATGCTGCTTTGGCCTCCCTTCATACTCTCTGCCATCTTGCTTTGGCCCCCTTAAGTCTCTGCCATGCTGTCTGTGCTCCACCTTCACTCTATGCCATGCTGTCTGTGCTCCCCCTTGCTTCCGTTCTTTCACTTACGTTTTCTATTGGCTTCTTTCTTCTCTTCTTCTCTTCTGTCTTCTTGCCGACTCCTCTCTGCGCTGCTCCTCAGTGAACGTTGGGCGTGATGATGTCACGCCCGACATTCAGTGCGAAAGGAGCAGTGAGAAGCGGCGCCGGCACCGCGGTCACGGGAGTATTTATTTCTTTTTAAAAAAAGCAAAAAAAAAAAACAATTAAGTTACCTGCTCCCCCCACCAACGAAGAGTGGAGCGATCAGGGTCGGGGCCTACCGGGGGATACCCCGGCGGCCCAATCCAACCCTGGTCGTGGAGTATGAAGATATCTGACTACTACTAGTGGGAGATTCAATTCGGTGCGAGGTGTCTCCGGAAAACCCGCGGAAAAACCACACGCCGCTGTTATGGCTTGAATCTCCGCCCATTTTTCTTGGCGCCTCATAGAGGTACCAGGAAAATGAGCAGAGATTCCTACCATAATTGTCTGGCAATTGAATTTCCCCCTTAGAATTCGCAATCTCTGACGCCAGGTAAAACCCCCATTTGCCTTTTTCTGGCGAAAATGTTTCAAGGTTTGTTTGAAAGAAGAAACTCACCTAACAAAGTTAATAAAGCTGCTGTGTATCATTAAATCTATCTATATGTCTTTTCACAATGGGAGTTACATCCCCACCAAACAATATAACGCTATAATGTAAAAATAAATGCATCAGAGAACACAGTTCCCGGGGATCTCTTTCCAGGCTCAGTCAGTTAAATATTCACTTTTGAAATGTGTTCATCAATTTTGCTAACACCGGACTGACGCACAAAGATTGCAGGGTGCATTGGACTGGAAACGTGTCATTTACTCAAACCATGTTGCCGTCAACAAGTCATCATAATTATTGTTGAAAAGCAATATTTTTCATTCCCAGGCTTGCCCACAAAGGCTGTGCTGATAAGGTATAGACAAAATTGTTCTTGTGAAAATAAAACTTTTCCGGAAAATTGTGCTATCATGCAGATCAATGATGAAATACACAAAACCCATTAAAACCTTTATGATTTCTATATACGTCAACGTTGATGTATGTGCGACTGCTTCATAATGTCACTTTATTGGGAATTTTTAAATAGAAATTTGAGTCATGAATATAATCTGGCACTACATTAGCAGATTTAAAAAGTACATTTCCAGTAATTTGATTTTTAGTGGTTTATCTTTAAAACATTAAAAGAAAGAATATCCCCTAACTATATTGTTTTACAGGGGAAGACCAATTTTGGCAACTCCTTGGTATCATTGCCCTTCCCCCCTCTTCCTCTACCCTTCTCATAAGCTCAAGACGGGAGTCTACAATAGCCAATTATATCAAACATAATTAAAGAAGCCACACAACCGTACAGTTCACAACTGATGAGATGTAGACTGTGTACCTCCAAGCTTCTCCAAAATACCTCTTGTGATTTACTTTTCTATTTATTGTCTTTGTTTCCCTTGTTTCAAACCCTACCTTGATGTCAGTGTCATTCTGTGCTAGTCATGAGTTTGATTCCCGACCATGGCCTTATCTGTGTGGAGTTTGCATGTTCTCCCCGTGTGTGCGTGGGTTTCCTTCGTGTGCTCCGATTTCCTCCCACACCCCAAAAACATACTGGTAGGTTAACTGGCTGCTATTAAATTGACCTTAGTACTAAGACTGGGTACACACTACAGTGTTTTCAGCAGATTATCGGGCCAATCAGATGATAAATGACTGATTGGCCCAATATCACAGTAGTTTGTACCCTGCAATGAGGATTATCATTAGAAAGCACATCATATCGTTGAACAAAACTGAACTAAAATCTCGTTTAACAATGTAGCAATGTTGTTCCAATTCTACAGTGTGTATGCACTCATAACCAGCAGTGTCCATCGATCTCTGTGGAGTGCACAGAGTCATGATATTTTCAGCCAATGGTTATGACAGATGAAGAGCACAGATCTGAAGGTAAATCGTGTAACATGTGTATAGCGTGTACACAGTACTCGGCATGCTGATCAGGACATTTTTTTTTTTTCAGTCGTTGGTAAAATCATTATAGATACCACATCGGGGGAATATTTCTGTAGTGTGTACCCAGCCTTAGTGTAATCATCCCCACAAGAGAACATTATGGCTGCCTCCACATTTACTATGTAGCACCGACTGACTTGGGACCCAGAATCCAGCTAGGTCACAATAGCTGCCTTCTGGACATGAGTGTAGGGTGCAGCAGTGCGCTGTAAGGAGGGTCAGTGCTGGAATCTCAAGCACCCCTCCCTGTTGGAGTTTGCACATCTGCAGTGTAGCCCCTCTCCATACCTCTGGGTCTATTCCAATCCCTGCTCTGTTCAGAGAGGGGACCAGGAATGTACGAGAGGCACAGGCAGGCTGTCGGGCGCATTGGTATGCTCTGCGACCTCCTGCCGAGTTAACCATATTCCGCAAGCCCTAACTATAAATCCCACATTGCATCATTTAAGAATAAAAGTGTAAACCCCATAATGTATATGTACTGAAGAAAGGGGGTGGCGAGTGGGCTAAACATTTATTTTGACAGCCATCACATCCGTCATCACTGGGATCCCCTCCAAATTGCATTTGTGTTGGTTATTAAGGTAAGAAATACAATCGGTCATGAAGGGGTTAAGATCCGGTGGAATATAAATAAAGAAATCTACAAATGTGCAGATAACTGTTCATAACAGTTTTATAAGTCTTGGAACAATGCCTCCAGTCAAATGATTTCAAAAGAAAAATCATTTCATCCACCAAAGATCAAAATTAGCATTTTTTGAACTTTTAAAGACAAGTCAATTTTCTGTTAACACACTCCTCAGGATTCATTGATTCACGGTTATTTTGATTAAAGTGTAAATGGTATCATAAAATAGGTAAATGAGGTGTTGTAATATTAAACTAAAAGACAACATTGCTTAGCACTGGAAAGAAACGTTTCAGTGAGCTGGAATGACAATATATGCAAATGAATGACATGGTCCAAAAAAAAAAAGTGTAATTCTTCGGGTGTATAATTGTTTCGTTACTCAGTCTGCACTGGCAGAAAAACTAACTGAGGACAAGAGCAATTCACTTCCAAAACTTCCACACATAACTCAGGTAATAAAACCACCAGCAGTTTGCTGAAGAATGATGATTTTTTTTTTTTTTTCAAATGACAACTTTAATCTGTGTAGGAAAATGCGTACAGCCAATGGAGAGAGATAACTCACAGATACTGATGATTACAATTTTATTACCGGGATAATTTTTTTTTTTCTGGCAGTTAACAGTCCGCACAATATGGTATTCAGGGGTCTTGCTAGCTCTTGACTTAAATGTCAAGCACAGTTCCCCGGGTCATTCTCCATTTATTTCCAATTATTTGTGCAATGGATTTATAGCAATTTAGCGGCTATGCCGATATAATAATACATGCACTGTTGTCTGATTCTAACAATAATATAGCTATAATAAACAGAAATATCTATTTTTAGTAACTCTATACTAAGTGCATGTGCATGGTAAAATGTGACTACACTTGGGGATAATTTTGTTACGGGGATAAGGGGGGTGCCCTGGGGCCTTTGAGAAATTAGCAAAACCCCTGGGTACTATGTCAGCCGTGGCTGTGAGTGTCCCCTGAAACATGTTGTTCAACAAAAGTTCTTAATAGTAAAAAAAAAATAAACCATGCACCAAATGTTTTAGTAGTTTAAATTAAAAAACATACGTTCAAAATCCCTATTTTAGCACACTGCAGATCTCCATAGTGTGACCAGTCCAGCATGACATAGCCTGGCACTGGTTGCCACCTTGGCAGAGGGATTCAATGCTCATTGTCCCCCTTCTTTAGCGGTACCCAACATAGGCCATAGCACTAGTGTTGGTTACTTTCAAGTTGATAATGATGACCGTTGGTTGTTTATTTTGGTTGCATCAAGATACACTCAGAGCCGTATATTTGCACTGTATTTTTATAATACGTATTATACTGTGTTATATACAGTACAGTGTACTGTATGAGGAGATATATCTGTCTATAGCTACCTATAGTATTCTATACACTGTGCACAGTATGAGGAGATCACTGTATATAACGATAGAGATAGATATATACAGATTGATCTCTGCATACAGTGCATATAATACAATCATAGTAAATATAGATGGTCTATAGTATTATTTATTAAGACTGCATTATATGCATTGGGCTCTGTATAAGGAGATAATAGGAAATACATTTGATGGGTGGGGTGGGGTGTGAAACACAGATGGGTGGGTGTGTGGATGACTGGGAAATGAATTACCAGGGAGATGGTACAGGGGAAAATTATGTACAGGGTGGGGAGGTATATTTTATGACTTAGCCCTGTACAGCCAGGAGTTTGTCCCATCTTTGTGGACAGTTGGGAAGTCTATCCCCTATCTCATTGTTCTGCAACGAGGAGCACAGTGCACAGTAGCATAGGCAAACCGAGGGGGGGGGGGATGGGTCCTAGTGCCTGGAAACCCCCCTCCAAGTCTGGGGCACTGTATAATTGACCTGGACCCTGCTCCCGCTTCACACGGCTCTGCTTTAACGGTAGTGCACGCAGCATTGCCCATGTATATTATGGGGATAGGAAGAGTTGGAGAGCAGCCAAGCACTGTCTAAAATTATAGCGACGCCCCATGCATGCTAGTCACGCCCACTGACGGCGTGGTGTGGAAACCCCCCTCTACAAATTCTGCGTTTGCCTTTTGAGTAGTGCATGCTGCATTATAAGGGAGAGGGCTGAAAGCACAATAGCGCTTGCTAAGTGCTAGTCACACCTACTCCATTAGATGGACACTCTCAATCCAAAATCTAGCATTTGGAAACTCCTTTCATAAATCCTACGTTGGCCCCTGGAGGTGGGAAATTAGCACTCAGTTAATTGTTCACTTCCTGGACATTCACTATCCGTATGTCTTCCTCTGCCCACCTCCAAGAACCCCTTTAACAGGGAAGCTCCAAGACAGGGGCAAATGTGGGGACAACTTTGCACATACGTTGGCTGACATCTTGCCTAAAGAATGTGGTGGCTCTTTGTATTGGGCAGCAGTGGCCCAGGGCCAACGACACCCTGGAATTAAATCAACAGAGCTCCAAATCATGCAGGACAAGCCTTCCACCCCCTTCTCTGCGCACTCCGATGAACAGATCACCAATGGCCAGAGACAGTTTCTCAAATAGACACGTGACGTCATGAGATTTTCTTGGAATGTCTGCACTTGTTCAACTTCATAAATGACAATTATTATTTTTTGTAGGTTATATCCCTGTAATGCAGACAGAATATTTGTTGTATTTTTTAAGTTACTTTTGGACATGGTTTGCATTTTTGGCTTTCACAGAGAAAGAACAAAATGTATCTCATAGGTATTATTATCACAAACCACCTGCTTACAAATCTGCTAATTTGATCATGTTTATAGAGATAATGCAACTTTTACATATATAAATTTTATTATCTATTATAGTAATAGTTTCTTGCCTTCATCTTCCCCCTTTGTGACTTCCAGCCTGTATCATTAGTAAAAATATAATAAACTATATACTGTATTTTGTGGGCATGCACATAACATTGTTCTTTTCTCTCTAGCTGTAGTAGATTTTTCTTTGCTGAGGTCGGCTCTACATCTAGGGGATTATCATTGTTAAAACGTGTGTTCTCACATCTGTTTTTCGATGCTATTTATTCCTCTGTGTTGCTAACCTGACTGCTTGGCTGCGCACTGTGTTGTTAGTTAATCCTGTCGTCTAATCTATATGTCGGAACCATGCCAATATGACAGAACGTCACACAGAAAAAATATAATAAGTTGTTTCTAAATATCTCTAACCATGTTGAATAGAGGTCAATCTAGCCTTAGATCTAATCAAAAAACAAGAAGTAACACACAGTGGAGGTAATTAATGTCCCATGTGTGGCACAAAAGCATCTTTGGACCTTCCAGGTAGAAGCACGAGTAGATCTCTGCCAATGGACATTCGTTCACTATGCAGAGGTTCACGTTCAAAAAAGCAGAAGTTTCAGAAATGAGATTAAATTTTTTGGAGAGAGATTATTGCAATGGGATAAAGACGTGAAGATTGTACATTTTTAGGTAAATTCCTTGCTGTGTTGAGGACAACGATTATTTCCACTCTGCAAAAGTTTTGCAGCAGCCTAGTGCTGGCAGTTTTTGGGTTTCATCCTAAAATTTGTTAAATGGTGCTGCCCTGGACATTTGCCTTGTTACCTGTATAAGATAGGAAGATTTCCAATCTAGGGAACAGAGTGCCATCTGTAGGCCACCATCAATTATCCTTTAGACCACTGCTGCTGCATTTGGGCAAACACCCCTTCACTGCCACAGTGACATCAAAATATTATACAGAGAGGCAGAGACCTGAAAGGTCCAAAAGATCAAGGGCTAGATTTACTAAGCTGTGTGTTTGAAAAAGTGGAGATGTTGCCTATAGCAACCAATCAGATTCTAGTTTATCAGTTATTTAGTACATTCTACAAAATGACAACTAGAATCTGATTGGTTGCTATAGGCAACATCTCCACTTTTTCAAACTCACAGTTTAGTAAATATACCCCAAAGTGTGTTAAATTTTATTCACAATGAAAAAAAGAGAATATTGCACTTACAAAATCGTAGATGATAAAAGCATGTAATGGGTTAGCCCTTGGTATTTTCTCTATTTGGAACAGAGTTCCTTCCTCGATAATTCAGAGAACACTGTTAGCTCAGAAATATTCCTCGGTCTTCTGGAATGCACTGCATGCTTGAAATTTCCCATCAGATTTTTGAAAATATTCAAGTCGTGTGGACTGTGAAGGCCATTCCAAAAACTTAATCTTTCATTCCAGTGAGTACTTCATGGTGGATTTTGATGTATATTTTGGATCTTTGTCTTGTTGTCATATCCTACCTGTTTTAACTTCACTTTTTTTACTGACTCTTGGACACTCTACAATGTGTTTATTGTGACAGAAGCACTGGGAAAGTAAATGGCATTTATATAAGTCCTGAATTTCAGTTGTTTGTGTTCTAAAAACACCAGGGAGATCGTCCGTGTGTGGGAAAAAGCTTCCAAAAGAGTGTTTTCGGCAGTAGGAATAGCCAGTATAAAGGCCCTTGGGGTATGAATGAAGAGAGAAGGTTGGGCTCTATTTATAAGGCCCATTATGGGTTTTCCAATAAGTTAGCAAGTTGCTAGTAATCAGCAGTTGCACCTGATGAGGTGCTATAAAGGCTGCTAGGCAGTTAATTCTTTCTCTGGGGAGGAGGTCAGATGGCTCCTGAGAGATATTGCAATTTGTGATCTGTAAGTTCTGTTGTTTTGTATATGTGTGGGACACTAGGTCCTCACTTTATAGAGCGCGTGCCTGTGTAATATGCTTTGTTTAATTTGCATGCGAGTGAATGCAACTAGCTGAGCCTATTTAAACCGAAGCATTGGACTGGTGTGATTTATCTGGCTGAAGTGAGTGAAGTGCAGCCGTCTAACCACAGGACAGTGTACCCCTAACCCAATCTTATGACATTATATTTAGTTGAACCCATTCTTACTTCGGTCTGTAGAATATTACCCGTGCCACTACTTGCTGATAAACCCCAAAGTATAAAAGACCTACCCCCATGTTTAATTATTAGCAAGGTGTTCTCCTTTTCAAAGACTTCTTCTGTTTTCTTTCAAAATCAGTGTTGGCTAACCTGTGACACTCCAGGTGTTGGGAAACTACAAGTCCCAGCATGCTTTGCTAATATATAGCAGCTTGTTGCTAGAAGGGTATGCTGGTTTCACAACACCTGGGGGTAAATGTATCAAGCTGAGAGTTTTTCGGCGGGTTTGAAAAACCAATCAGATTTTAGCTATCATTTATTTAGTACATTCTACAAAATGACAGCTAGAATCTGATTGGTTGCTATAGGCAACATCTCCACTTTTCAAACCCGCCGGAAAACTCTCAGCTTGATACATTTACCCCCTGGAGTGTCACAGGTTAGCCAACACTGTTCTAAATGTATCTCTTGTGATTGTAGTTACATTTTTGCTTAATGCACTTTGCTCCCAAAAATGTTGTGGCTTATTAAAATATTGTTTTGCACACTATATACTGTATTTTGCCTTTTGTGATGGGATTGTAGGAAAGGTTTCTTTTTAACAACTCTTCCATGCAAATAATTTGTGTGTAAGTACATCTGTACCGTGAAATTGTGCAACAATTCTCATGTACCAGCTACATCTTTCTGCAGTGATATGTGGGTTCTGCTTTGCATATCTAAGCAGTTTCTGAGCAATTCTATAAGATATTTTCCAGATATTGCATTGGCTTCAACAGTTAACTTGCGTTTCTTGTAATTCTGATATTTCTGAAGTTTCTGTTCTTTTTTAGCTTCAATCTGCTTTGTAACAATGTTCTTATGTTTAAGTTAGAGATGGGCGGGTCCGGTTCCCTGAGAACCGAACCCACCCAAACTTTGGGTATCCGAGTACCAAGCCGAGCCGAGTAGGCTCGGTACTCTCCCGCCCGCTCGGAATCCAAATCGAGGCCGAACGTCATTGTGACGTCGTCGGATCTCGGGGCTCGGTTCTCGCGATACTTGAAGATAATAAATACACGCCTCCCCAGCAATCCATCGCCATTTGACAGAGGGAGAGAGCAGGGTGTAGTCACAGGCTGATTAGAGAAGGGACAGAGAATACAATATTCTTATTCCAACTGAGCTACCAGAAATCGCTAGAGAAGAGAGGAGGATAGAGGAATTTTGTTTTTTTCAATATTTGGCACTCCCCAGTGCATTTGGGGTGTCCCCCATAATTGTGCATAAATATTTCTGGCTGTCAAAATTACTATCTGTCAGCAGTATCTGCCAAATAATTTTTAGCACTCCCCAGTGCTTTTGGGGTGTCCCCCATAATTGTGCATAAATATTTCTGGCTGTCAAAATTACTATCTGTCAGCAGTGTCTACCAAATAATTTTTAGCACTCCCCAGTGCTTTTGGGGTGTCCCCCATAATTGTGCATAAATATTTCTGGCTGTCAAAATTACTATCTGTCAGCAGTATCTGCCAAATTATTTTTAGTACTCCCCAGTGCTTCCGGGGTGTCCCCCATAATTGTGCATAAATATTTCTGGCTGTCAAAATTACTATCTGTCAGCAGTATCTACCAAATAATTTTTAGCACTCCCCAGTGCTTTGGGCTCAGAATGGATTCAAAGCAGTCCACATATGATCAGAATGAGCAACCAGGTTCTGTCACCAGTCCTGATGTTAGTGTTCCTAGTACGTCATCTGGGCAAGGCGATGTCAAACTACACAGTGTTTCGAAATCAGTCCAAAAAACCAAAACAAACTTTTTTTTACTGTGTTGAAGCGAAAAAGAAGTGTTACTGAGCAAAAGTTAAGTGCCGATAAAAAAAAAATTGCCAACGTGCCATTCTACACACGCAGTGGCAAAGAGAGAATGAGGCCTTCACCTTTGGCTATTAGTGGCAGATCCCAAAAAGTTACTAAGCATACAATTGGTGCACAACTACTGTTACGCGTCAAAGCCGAGCTGCATTAAGGCATTAGAGGATAATGTTTGCTCTGAATCACAAATGACACCAATCCCTATGGAGAGTTCATCCAACAGTGGTATGTCTAATCGTGAGCATTCTGTTAGTGTACCCATAAAGAAGGGCCCTTTCAGCAGTTCTGCTTATGTGTACCTGAACAGCCCGAGTGTAGCCGTTGATACACAAATTGAGGGTGCCACTTTGAAAATAGAAGAGGATGAGGGGGAGATTTGTGGAGTTGACGAGGGCGCTAATGAGGATGTTGATGATTATGATGCAGACAGATACCAAATTGCCTTTCTCAATTTCTATATATATTCTAGATTATATAACGGCTGAATAGTTTTCTATTTTACTCCTAATGGAGATGGGATCTGATGCAGACAGATACCAAACTGCCTTTGTCCATTTCTTTGTATATTCAAAGTTCTAGTTCTACAGTCTATGCAGGCTGCTTTTTTTTCTATTTTACTACAAGTGGATGGGGCGGTCTGATGCAGACAGATACCAAACTGCCTTTGTCCATTTCTTTGTATATTTGAATTTCTAGTTCCACAGTCTGTGCAGGCTGCTTTTTTTATATTCAACTACAAGTGGAGGGCGGGGGGCATAGATAGCCACCAAACTATCGTGGTCCATTTAATTTTATTTTCTAGCTCCACAGTCTGTGCAGGCTGCTTTTTTTATATTCAACTACAAGTGGAGGGCGGGGGGGGGGGGGGGCATAGATAGCCACCAAACTATCGTGGTCCATTTAATTTTACTTTCTAGTTCCACAGTCTGTGCAGGCTGCTTTTTTTAATATTCAACTACAAGTGTAGGGTGTACTATACACCCAAAGACAATGGCTACATTGCCAATAATCAAAGATGGAGGAGGTAGACAACCAGGTTTGTCTGTATAATTTGCAGACAAGTGTTCGAATTAAGGACGGCCTACCAGGGATTAAACTGTTTTTTTTCATAATTTATTAGCTTTAGAATTACCTCACTTATCTAAGAAACTGGTGGAGCACTAAATTAGGTTATTTTAGACCAAAAAAATTGTATTTTTTTCGAAAATAGCACAACAAAACCAAACAAAACCAAAACCAAAACACGCAAGAGCGGTTTTGCAAAACCAAAACCAAAACACGAAGGTAATCCAGATCCAAAACCGAATACAAAACCAAAACACAGGGGTCAGTGACCATCTCTAGTTTAAGTTCTCAGTCAGCTCGTTAGAGAATCTCATGGTTTTGGGCAGTAGTTACAACATCCTGAGAAGTTAGAAGGGTCATAGTATTTTTTTACCGGAGGAATTGTCTTCACTTGACTTACTTTAAGATCAGATTTTGAGGCCTTAAAAAAAGATTAATGATATTCACCATTCACCATTTAATTTTTCTTTTCAATCTCTAAATTCAGCAAACAAATAGTAATCGCTATTATTTATTTATAATGCACCACAGATTCCGTAGCACTGGATAGAAGTAACTACAAGTAGAAGCAAGTAACAAATGAGGTTATAACATACTAAGCACAGATGAGTGTGAGTAATGCTATGGGGAATCACACGGAGCGCAGCAAAAGACATGACAGGACATACAAGGGAGTCAGACCGTAGACAGACATGGGACAATAGGTAGAGAGGACCCTGCCCATAAGAGCTTACATTCTAGAGGGAGGGGTGGTGAGAGATAGTAGGACCAACTAGAAGAAAATGGAGATGGTAGCCTTAGAAAGAGCAGGTGATGCATTAAAATGTGCAGACATGTGTCACGTTTAATTAGGAAACCTGCAGAAGATGTTATTTTCTCCTCACTTATAAATTTCATGGAACACACAATTTGACCTGGGGTGCCCAAAGTTTTGCATATTTATAAACTCCTGTAAATGTGTATATGTGTATAAACTGAGTTCTGTTCATAAGTTCATTGTTCAGGAAAACTTATGTAATAAAGCAATAATATACGACATATTGTAAATTATTGCAGATATTAGAAGTCACCTCAGACTTGTGTGACCTGTATGGAACCACTCTTCTTAATATGGTATACCCAAAATGTAATGGCCCAGTTTTACTCCTTGTTTATTTTAAGCACGTCAGCACATCGGGATTCTTTCAGTACCGCACGTCAACATTTGCAATGTGTAGTTGCTTGTCTGGGATTAAGAGTATCAAAGAATTGAGGTTAATTGGCAGGCTTGCACTCCATCTGTCTCACTATCCACACTCCAATCCACAGAACATATTGTTGGCAGTCTTGTCTATGACACTCACAGCATTGCAATAGCAGTCTCATCAATGCCCTTCCCATATGCAGCAAATGGACATTCCTAACACCAATATAAAGCATTACGCTGTCTTACGTATGAGCCTTCATTGTGAGTCCACTGTTTCACTTATGGTGACACAGTTTTATCATTGTATTTCACAGTTGTAGTTCTTCTAAAGACAATATAAGCAATGTGAGTGATGTGTGTGTGTGTGTGTGTGTGTGTGTGTGTGTGTGTGTGTGTGTGTGTGTGTGTGTGTGTGTGTGTGTGTGTGTATATATATATATATATATATATATATATATATATATATATATATATATATATATATATATATATGCAAGTTAACCCGTGCATGATACTCATGCATTCTAGTCAAATCAAGCTACTTAAGGTGTTAAAAAGGTTCTTGTCATGCATTTGGGCCTAGCCCAGGCCTCCTCAGGGGAAGAGCGTTACTTCCCGACGCAAGCGCCCTTTTTTAACGTGGTTTTGTCCACATGTCACCACCTCATCATTCTTCTCCATCACCTCATCCTTCATCTTCATCGCCACATCCTTCATCAAGCTACTTAAGGTGTTAAAAACTCCCCACTGTCACCCCCGGCAACCACCAACCACTCCCAACTGTCACTTCTCCTTCAAGAAATATATAGGTCAGTGTATAACTCTGCCCAGCAGGTGGTGCTGCAGCTTGGTTTTTTTTTTTTCACACACGCCCCTAGGCATTTATATAGTAGATATACACACACACACACACACACACACACACAACATGAGTGAAAGTTACACAAAAAATAGTCTATACACTTGAAGTGGAATTGTCATTCCCATAATAAAGTCCACTGGTGTCTTCAGACAAACATTTTACAGGATTTCACTGTAGAGTTTATTTAAAGCTGTATTCCCATGAAAAGAAGTGTTTATTTAACATGTCACTTTGATTTACTGTGCATGGTGGTGTTCTTTTTCCTTACTTTTCTCTTTAGCCTGCTATTAATGATTTACACTTATGTGACTTGTGACTACCACAGCAACCACAGTCGCATCACATATTATGTAGTAAGTAGAGAGGCTTTGGATGCTCCTCCTCTCAGCATACTCATTCACAGCAGACACCCCATGCTTCCTCTACCATATTGTACACGGAGAGAGGGCTATGGTTCAGATCAGGAGATGCTCTCCTCCATGCTGTAACATCATGCACTCTAGCTTAGATTCTGAGGACATACAAGTCTCCCTTCTCCCTCACAGAGATATTGCAAAGAAGAGACTGAGTTTCTAGGAGGACATCCTAAATTAAATGAATTCAGATTTATTTTAAAATGGTACAAAATTTGCTATTTACATTTTTTTTTTAAAAAAGTACATGGGATTGCAGATTTATATGAGCAGTAAAACACTTGAGTTGAAGTTGAACCTAATATGAAGCCAGTTGCACTGTTTGTTCATCCAGCTTAGAAATGAACCATCTTTAGATTGTAACGTATTGTCTTCTACACTGCTGCAATATTTATTAATGATATTGTTTTTTTCTTACTTCTGTTCTTATTAGCCATGTCTCTATAAGCAGAGCTGTGTGTATACTTGTATTCCTATACTTTTAGGGACATTGACCTGTTTACACACCATCACTGTGGGGACCTCAGCTGTATTGGGAACAAAAAATCCCCATGAAACTGACTATGCTAGTCATTGCAGGAGACCTCTCTAATATACCCAGCATCAAAATATTGCATGTCCCAAAGAGTCACAAAAAGTGTGTGTATCTATGACATAGAGGGAAATGTGTGGACACTCCCCCACCGTCTGTCAGTGGAACTGCAGTCACATACACACATTCGATTACATGTCCTCAGTAGCGTCATAAAACAATCACGGTCCTCGGTGTGCCAGAAGAAAAGGGGATCACAGCATTCGCTCCACATTACACATAATGGGAATCTGGAGAGCAGTGGAGACGAGTATGCCCCTGACCCTTCAGAGGAGAGGAGTTCAGGCACCAGCAACAGCAGCAGTGTAGTACCTGTAATACCTTGCAAATCACAGGTATATTACTGCAGGCACCTATTCCGAAACTACATCACCCAGAGTGCCTCTGGGAAGTTAGTTGCAAATTGTGTCAGACATTTTGGTGTAGATAAACTGCAAACTAGAGCCCCAGACTGCACTAGAAGCATGCACATACTTGCCAACTCCCGGAAACCGGGAGAGGGGGCGTGACTGGAGGGCGGGAGGGGGCGGGCGAGGCCAATCGCGTCATTTTCGCCCCGCCCCCGCCATGTAAATTACGTTTTTGCGGGGGGCCAAAATGACGCGATTGGGCTCACCCCCCTCCCGCCCTCCAAAATGGCGTGATTCTCGGTGATCCGAGAGAAATGCCAGCTCGCCCGGGAGACTGACCCGAATTTTGGGAGTCTCCCGGACTTTCCGGGAGAGTTGGCAAGTATGAGCATGCAGAGACAGTAAGGCAGTGCAACAAGTTACAGAAACACTGTAAAAAATGGTTGCCAGAATGTGCTAGAAGCCTCCATGATATTCTTGGGGTAAGGGGGAGGAGCCAAAAACTGACACTTGGTTGCTGGTGGGTGGTTGCTGTTTGCTGGGAGTTGGGCAGTGCTACTGCTGCCTGGGATCATGGAAAATCCACTGAAAAGAAGTCATTGAGTGCTGCTGCTGGGCTAGTATCTTGAAAGAAGATTGCAGCTAAAGATCATACTTTAAAAGCCAGTCTGGAAGGAAGAATCTTTGGAATAAAGGATAAGACCCAATCCTGACACTGCCCATCAGGGGGTAAATGTACGATTAAATTTCAAGCGGCGCTGCATTGTAAAGGGAAGTTTCCCTTTACAATGAAGCTCCGATTGAAATTTAATCGCCGAACACGCTGAACACGCGGGTGTTGAAGAACCCGCACGTTCATACATTTACCCCCAGATGTCAGCAGGACTCATATGAAGACAGATGAGTTTATGGTTTAAGCTATTAAAGTGAAACAAGTGAGATATCGGGGTACATTTACTAAACTGCGGGTTTGAAGAAGTGGAGATGTTGCCTATAGCAACCAATCAGATTCTAGCTCTCATTTTGTAGAATGTGCTAAATAAATGACAGCTAGAATCTGATTGGTTGCTATAGGCAACATCTCCACTTTTTCAAACCCGCAGTTCAGTAAATCTAGCCCTTCAAGCGGTGTTATTAAAACCTCTGACTGGGACTATAACATTGCTATTGAGAGGTTATGGTGATGTCTGAAAGAAGACGTTATTCCAGTCAAATATACTATATTTAAAATATGCAATCTGACGCAGTGTGCTAGTGACATGGAGAGAAATAATTTGTCACAAGCGTTTGTCTATAGTGCATCAGATGTTTGATGTTATTGTGGAACTGCCTAAATGGTTGTTGAGGAGAGAATTGCAAGTTGTTTAACTCTACAGTTGCTGGAACAGATCTGCTTATCTGTATATTCTATATGGATTACTAAGGGAAGATTGTGTTCCTTACACTGGAATTTGTGTATTGTGCAGAATTTCTGTTTTTGACATCGAGATCATGTATGCGTCCAGTCTATTATTGATTTAATCCTTTACAAATTAATAAAGTTCATGTGCCCATCTGAAACTTTGCTTTAATCTGAGGATTATAATTTACCCCCATGGGTTCTGTCTATTGTAAAGTGACCCTAGACTATAGTCATTTCTTCTTCAAATTGGATTAATCATCTCTACTGCTTTTTGTGTGATACGTGTAATCTGAATAATTGTACTAAAAGTCTATTGTGATTGATGTGCCTAGGTAATCTGCTGCAGCAGCGCTTAGTGAAATTGTCTATTTAACCCGTTAGCAAACGTTTGTCTTTCAAAAGTATTTATTCAATGAAACCCATTTCACTGAAACACTAGTACCTTAATTCCCAGTGAGATATATTTATTCAGTGACCTATGTGTTGTAGTGATTTATGTTTGCAGATCACTGATATTGCTGAAACAAGATTCCTAAATTGTTATTTATTTTATGACTTGTTGAATAAAATTTCATATTGAAGGTCTTGTGGTATTACTTTCCTACACTACCGCTACTTATCTGCCGCTGTGGTAAAACTTTATGCCACAAAAAAGAGAATAAACTCAGGAGTTTATACAGTCTTAGCCCTGTGCCCCGTGTTTCATTCCAACACACTTGGGGAGACTTTTGCCTCTCTATCATATCACTGGGCCTGTGGAATCCTATCTTATACGCTTTCAGCTGCCGTGACTTTGGGGTGTTTGCTGTATGAGGCTGTACACAATTCCAGCTGAATCGCCCCCACACTGCGCTCTCACCCCCCCCCCCCCCCCCCACACACACACTTCAGGTTTTCCACCACCTCTTAAATTTGGACAAGAGGACCCCAATATACTGTCCCATACTGGAACACAAGGCTTCTGGCTACCCACAGGCTAGCAATTCCACACCAGCAAGCAAAGGGTTAACTCTCCACACCTCCAGACTGTTACACAGATGTAAATGTAAGCACACACTTAGTTCACCAGCCACTTGTCTCTTTGGGCTCCGATTGAAGGGGAAAGTTAATAAACTGACAAAAATGTACATTTCACAGTTATTGATGTTGGCTAAGGTCTGTATAGCGAGGCTGTGGTTGGCCCCGACGAGTCCCACGGTTAAAAATTGGAAGGCACTGGTCAATACTACCATAAGGCACGAGAGATTTGTTTATACTAGCAGACAGGCTCTGAAGGAATTTGAGAATATATGGTACAGATGGTTAGAGTCTCCATTCTATCCTATGTCATCTAGTACAGATGCTCGATCTACTTAAATGTATGGCTACCGCAGTTCTTATAATAAGTATCTGAGTCCATGTAATAAACCCTGCATGTGTAACATACTTATGTATAAGCATTTACGATGTATGATCCTGAATGAATATAGCACATTTATTATTATTATTATGCTTTAATGTAATCTTGTAAATTCCGTCATTTAATTCCGATATGTATGCGATTGTTTTTCTTTTCTTTTTGTTGTTTAGTATGTTTATATCTTAAAAAATTTCAATAAAAATACTGGATTTAAAAAAAAAAAATGTAAGCACACACTAGGCTTGTAAGTCAAATGTATCAACAAATCACACACCAGCATTCAAAGGGTTAACTTGGTCAAGCTATATTCATCTTAACAGGCTAATGGATTCATTAGAGTATCAAGGACACCACTTACTACATTTATAGATTTAATATACAAAAGTACAGAGCATTCAAATATATAAAAAAAATAATTAATAAACAATTGACATAACATACACAAGCAAAGCAGTTTAAAATAAAAGGGGTTACAGTCAGAGTATAACTTACATGAGTTGTATAATCTGTGCCATGAGAAATTGGCGAGGAAGATTGGCAGCTTATCAATGTGAATTGATTTTCCCAAAACACTGACAATTTGCCCCTTCCCAACAGAGGTTTTTTTAAGCAAAATTAAATGGGACGGTCTTCACAGGGGCAGTGATAATACTAAAGGGGGGGGAGCATTGATGTCCGCTGGGTGTCACTATAATTTGCTCACAAATATTCCCAAAGTTTTGACCTTTGGGTAATTCTTTACAGATATATCCCAGAGACATAACTCCCCTTTCTATAAACCGGTCATAATCTCCCACACATTTACACTATAGCTGTTCCTGGATACCACCAGTACCTATCATTCACAACCCTGGTGTGATATCTGCTCCTCAGTATGGAGTGGCACCCAGATTTCCCAAAATATGAATTAGTAAGACATTTTCCTTTGAATCTCATATTTCTATATACCTGTATAAGCCTTCAAATGTGGCCTTTGGCTGCAAGGATGTCCAGCTGTGACCGGCCCCACAAAGTCTATTCAGGTGTCCAAAAACTAACTTGTGTCAGGATATAGCTCACAGCAGGGGCCCTTTGAAGCTGCTACAGGTGACACTGCTATCTTCTAACACTGGGATGTGCAGAGCCACCAAATACATGCACAACAGACTTTCTGATTTCACATTTTACATTTCAATAGCTCAACTTATCAATGGATTTATTTGATATACCATATATACCTGCAATTATGAGTTAAGCCTTATTCCCCACAATTATGTGATGGGTTAGCCCTTATAAATAACTGTAAGTTCTCTATATTCACGACAATACCATTGCGGAGAAGTGGAGCAAAAAGAAATAACACATTGACTTGTTTCACACACAACAATTCTCTATCTGATGGCAGCAGTGTTTTAAACACAGAGGGCTGAAAATTTGATACAGGGTCCATTCAAACACTTTCCAGAATAAGTGATGGATCCAGAGCGTGCAACAAAAAGCAGTACTGCCTGTACTTTGAGAAACCTGTCTAAAAATAGCCCAACATATTGAGCATGTTCACTGTAATGAGACTGAAGCAGTCTGGGCACATATTTCATGCACCCGAAGAAAAAGTACATCCAATTGAAAATCTTTGTAACAGAGGCAACTTTGCACACCAAGGTAACACACCATGTGGTGTTCTGATTCCATGCAAACAGCCAGAACAAGACATGGCTCCCAAAGGTTCCCTGTACTTTGCTGTTTGCCAAGGCTTGTTTGCAAGAAAATGCATGTGGCGACACCTGAAGAAATATAAGCCTAACCAAAGGAGCTACAATCCCAAACCAGTCCAGTCTCTATGTGCCTTTACTCGGTCTTTTCCATTTAACATCAAGGGTGGCTTTTGGAAGCTTTAGAGCAATATGAGCCAAGATAATATTTCATTCACCATTAAAAATGAAAGATGCATCATGCAGATGGGGGAGCTTCTTTACAACCGGCTCAGATCAGATGTCATCAACATGAGTACATCTGTCAGAAATGGGAAACTACTTACAAGTCACATAAACTGCAAATAGAATGGTTTTAGCTACAGTTAAGTACCCAATATCAATTTATGGCACAGGTCGTAAAAGCTAAAACCTCTTGGAGTCGCTGTTTAAGGCTATATCAATATAATCAATAATATCCAACAACAGACCCCTCCATTTGAGGTTTTGTGATATCTTAGAACATCTTAATGGGGTGACAGGAGGCTGAACAGCAGGGGTGAATTTGAATGAATGGAAATAAGGACATCGGAAAATGTCAGATTTTCTCAAACATCATACTTACAGGAGTCATGTCTGGTATGTAAATGAAGGGAAATATATGATCTGTTGTGTGGAGGTAATATCACCTTTGTAGGACATTCTGGTAAGAAGCTGGGCCAGTATAAAAAATCCCTGGCTTGAATTGTGGTTTGAAAAGATGGCCGTAAAACTCATTTGCTTGTACACAGTCTTTCTGGGTCTGACAGCACAGTGAAATGGGGGCTATAAGCACCATAATGCATATTTAAAATGTCCTATAAATCTTTGTTCGCTTTTGGAAGTCAATTTCATATTGAGAAGTGTTCCGTCAAATTCATGCTCTTCCAGCAGGCAGAAATCTGATCAATTTTGAGTGTACCATTTTTCTGTTGTTTACTCCTTTTTATTTTACTAGAAATTATTGTATGATATCTTTGTATGTCGTTTTAGTTAATTATTTTGCATCTTAAGAATCATGGATTCCTTTATCATATTTAAACACACTTAATAAGTTCATATTTCTGGATTCTCATGAATTAACACGTCAGACTTAGCTTGGTATTAAAACGCTACATAATTTAAACAGAGGAGATCATTTGGATTATGATAACTCTGGGTCAGGGAAGATTGTTTGGTCTATGATAATTCTGATTAAAGTAATTTGTGATAGATTAGTTTAGACTCAAAAGATTCTTGAGTAACAGTGTCAGCTCTTTAAAGCAAATCTTGGTGGTGGCATAATTGGTAAGTCAAAAGTTAGTGCGTGCGATAGACAGGGAGAGTTTTAATCATTTTTAAACAAAACCAGGTGGTTGGTTTTTATTGAAACTGTCACACACATGCCCCACAGGCTGCATATTTGCAAGACCAGCCGCTTTGTCACATTTAAGAATCTCCAATTGCATACACCTCTTTGCTCAGTAATGTGGAGCTAAACATTCTGCAACACTGTATTCCACGATGCTTAAAAAGCATGTTGCTACTATTTCAAACATTCTCAACCTAAATGACACAGAATTGGATAAACTGGCAGAATTTCTTGGGCACGACATCAGGATGTAAACTGGCAGAATTTCTTGGGCACGACATCAGGATGCACCAGCAATATCACTGCCGAGCTGTGAATGCCATTTAGAGGTACTATTGAGGATAATAGCTAAATGTTTTAAAGAAGGTTAAACACCAACAAGGGTTAAGAGCACTGAATGTCCGCATACTGTTTAGGATAATAAAGACATCCAACGTCTACAATGAGTGTCATTAAACATGGAATTTAGGGGAAATGCATAAGGATTATAATAACTAAGACAAGCACAATAACAAAGATAATACAGAACATGTGTTTTATCCAAAGGTATTATTGCTTGTCTCTTACAAGCATCTACTGTGTGCAGTGGCGCACGCAGGGGGGGTTTCTGAGTCTCCAGAAACCCCCCCCCCCTGCGCTAACTAAGTGGCCGCTATAGCTGCACTGTCCTATACAGCAGCTGCGGCACTGTCAAAGAAGCGTCCGTGGCGGTGCTGTAGTGTATACAGCACCGCCGCGGACGCTTCTTAGACAGCGCCGCGGCTGCTGTATAGGACAGCGCTGAAGAAACGGAGCTGCTGCGCATGCGCAGCAGCTCTCGCGGGGGGTGTTTTTTTTTTGGGGTCGGGGGGGGGGGGGGAACCCCCTCCCCCCGACAATCCTCCGTTCGCCCCTGGTGTGGATATAATATCAGTGTGAGACACAGTGGACACGGGCTTTTTGACTTTCAGCCTGGGGAAAGCCCTATGCTGCAATACAAGCATTCTGTATTAATATAACAGACATTTATGTATGTGAGAATAAATATTCTTCCCAATAACATTTTGAAATGACTGGGAGGGTGATGAATATAAATTACAGTATTATGAGAGGACATCGTAGTCTCATTAAATAAAAGCATTAATTAGATATATAAAAAAAAGTCTTAGCACGTGGTTAGCACTTCTGCCTTACAGCACTGGGGTCATGCGTTCAATTCCTGACCATGGCCTTATCTGTGTGGAGTTTGTATGTTCTCCCCGTGTTTGCGTGGGTTTCCTCCCACACTCCAAAATCATATTAGTAGGCTGCTATTGAAATTGACTTTAGTCTCTCTCGGTTTGTGTGTGTGTGTGTTAGGGAATTTAGACTATAAGCCCCATTGGGGCAGGGACTGATGTGAGTGAGTTCTCTATGCAGCGCTGCGGAATTAGTGGCGCTATATAAATAAATGGTGATGATGATGATAAAAAAAAGTCTTCTTATCCTTAAAGAATGGTTATTAACCCTGTAGTGGACAGACATCCCTTGTTTAATCATTTGAGGAATAATGATTATTAGTTGCTGGGACATTATATAAATTGGTAACTTATAAACTTAGGAAAAGGGGTTAATATGCTTATATTCTTTTGATATTGTGATTTGATAATGAATATACGCGAAATTTAAGATATATACAAAAATATTTCGGGAAACATTATTAAAAAAAATTGGGTCTGAACAGCTGTTGAACCAATGAGAGATATAGGATCTAAAATAAAGGATGTGTCTTCTGACCTCTATTGAGTACATCTGTCAGAAATGGGAAACTACTTACAAGTCACATAAACTGCAAATAGAATGGTTTTAGCTACAGTTAAGTACCCAATATCAATTTATGGCACAGGTCGTAAAAGCTAAAACCTCTTGGAGTCGCTGTTTAAGGCTATATCAATATAATCAATAATATCCAACAACAGACCCCTCCATTTGAGGTTTTGTGATATCTTAGAACATCTTAATGGGGTGACAGGAGGCTGAACAGCAGGGGTGAATTTGAATGAATGGAAATAAGGACATCGGAAAATGTCAGATTTTCTCAAACATCATACTTACAGGAGTCATGTCTGGTATGTAAATGAAGGGAAATATATGATCTGTTGTGTGGAGGTAATATCACCTTTGTAGGACATTCTGGTAAGAAGCTGGGCCAGTATAAAAAATCCCTGGCTTGAATTGTGGTTTGAAAAGATGGCCGTAAAACTCATTTGCTTGTACACAGTCTTTCTGGGTCTGACAGCACAGTGAAATGGGGGCTATAAGCACCATAATGCATATTTAAAATGTCCTATAAATCTTTGTTCGCTTTTGGAAGTCAATTTCATATTGAGAAGTGTTCCGTCAAATTCATGCTCTTCCAGCAGGCAGAAATCTGATCAATTTTGAGTGTACCATTTTTCTGTTGTTTACTCCTTTTTATTTTACTAGAAATTATTGTATGATATCTTTGTATGTCGTTTTAGTTAATTATTTTGCATCTTAAGAATCATGGATTCCTTTATCATATTTAAACACACTTAATAAGTTCATATTTCTGGATTCTCATGAATTAACACGTCAGACTTAGCTTGGTATTAAAACGCTACATAATTTAAACAGAGGAGATCATTTGGATTATGATAACTCTGGGTCAGGGAAGATTGTTTGGTCTATGATAATTCTGATTAAAGTAATTTGTGATAGATTAGTTTAGACTCAAAAGATTCTTGAGTAACAGTGTCAGCTCTTTAAAGCAAATCTTGGTGGTGGCATAATTGGTAAGTCAAAAGTTAGTGCGTGCGATAGACAGGGAGAGTTTTAATCATTTTTAAACAAAACCAGGTGGTTGGTTTTTATTGAAACTGTCACACACATGCCCCACAGGCTGCATATTTGCAAGACCAGCCGCTTTGTCACATTTAAGAATCTCCAATTGCATACACCTCTTTGCTCAGTAATGTGGAGCTAAACATTCTGCAACACTGTATTCCACGATGCTTAAAAAGCATGTTGCTACTATTTCAAACATTCTCAACCTAAATGACACAGAATTGGATAAACTGGCAGAATTTCTTGGGCACGACATCAGGATGTAAACTGGCAGAATTTCTTGGGCACGACATCAGGATGCACCAGCAATATCACTGCCGAGCTGTGAATGCCATTTAGAGGTACTATTGAGGATAATAGCTAAATGTTTTAAAGAAGGTTAAACACCAACAAGGGTTAAGAGCACTGAATGTCCGCATACTGTTTAGGATAATAAAGACATCCAACGTCTACAATGAGTGTCATTAAACATGGAATTTAGGGGAAATGCATAAGGATTATAATAACTAAGACAAGCACAATAACAAAGATAATACAGAACATGTGTTTTATCCAAAGGTATTATTGCTTGTCTCTTACAAGCATCTACTGTGTGCAGTGGCGCACGCAGGGGGGGTTTCTGAGTCTCCAGAAACCCCCCCCCCTGCGCTAACTAAGTGGCCGCTATAGCTGCACTGTCCTATACAGCAGCTGCGGCACTGTCAAAGAAGCGTCCGTGGCGGTGCTGTAGTGTATACAGCACCGCCGCGGACGCTTCTTAGACAGCGCCGCGGCTGCTGTATAGGACAGCGCTGAAGAAACGGAGCTGCTGCGCATGCGCAGCAGCTCTCGCGGGGGGTGTTTTTTTTTTGGGGTCGGGGGGGGGGGGGGGAACCCCCTCCCCCCGACAATCCTCCGTTCGCCCCTGGTGTGGATATAATATCAGTGTGAGACACAGTGGACACGGGCTTTTTGACTTTCAGCCTGGGGAAAGCCCTATGCTGCAATACAAGCATTCTGTATTAATATAACAGACATTTATGTATGTGAGAATAAATATTCTTCCCAATAACATTTTGAAATGACTGGGAGGGTGATGAATATAAATTACAGTATTATGAGAGGACATCGTAGTCTCATTAAATAAAAGCATTAATTAGATATATAAAAAAAAGTCTTAGCACGTGGTTAGCACTTCTGCCTTACAGCACTGGGGTCATGCGTTCAATTCCTGACCATGGCCTTATCTGTGTGGAGTTTGTATGTTCTCCCCGTGTTTGCGTGGGTTTCCTCCCACACTCCAAAATCATATTAGTAGGCTGCTATTGAAATTGACTTTAGTCTCTCTCGGTTTGTGTGTGTGTGTGTTAGGGAATTTAGACTATAAGCCCCATTGGGGCAGGGACTGATGTGAGTGAGTTCTCTATGCAGCGCTGCGGAATTAGTGGCGCTATATAAATAAATGGTGATGATGATGATAAAAAAAAGTCTTCTTATCCTTAAAGAATGGTTATTAACCCTGTAGTGGACAGACATCCCTTGTTTAATCATTTGAGGAATAATGATTATTAGTTGCTGGGACATTATATAAATTGGTAACTTATAAACTTAGGAAAAGGGGTTAATATGCTTATATTCTTTTGATATTGTGATTTGATAATGAATATACGCGAAATTTAAGATATATACAAAAATATTTCGGGAAACATTATTAAAAAAAATTGGGTCTGAACAGCTGTTGAACCAATGAGAGCTATAGGATCTAAAATAAAGGATGTGTCTTCTGACCTCTATTGATGGAAGATATTCAATATATACAAAAGAGAAATCGAGTGTACATGACAGGATAATATAAATAAAGACACTAGTTTTGGACAATACATTATCTTTATTGGTACAATTATGTAACATGATTTACAGTTGAATATTTTTCTAACCTTCCAGACATCTTTGCGTCAGCCCCAAGGGTTTGTACTATATTTTATTAACACTTAATTTTGATCTTTATTACTTTCTATATAATTTTAATTTCTGTATTTCTGCTCATAGGCCTAGTGAAGTCAGTAATGTGAATGTTTTACTGTAGTTAATAATAAAAGTGATTTTACATAAATGGGAATTTATTGGACTAGGAGTGTCTTCTGTTTTCAACTCTGGTCTTTATGACAAATTAGAGCTAAAAATCCTGCAACACTGTATTCCACAGTGCTTAGAAAGCATGTTGCTACAATTTCAAACCTTCTCAACCTAAATGACACAGAATTAGATAAATTGGTAGAATTCCTTGGACACGACATCAGGATGCACCGGAACCAGTGTCGGACTGGGGCATGAAGGGCCCACCGGGGGACTGCAACACTAGGGGCCCACCAGAGGGGGTGTGGTCAGCCATCATAGAGGCGGGACCTGACACTAGAGGGGGAATGGTCAGTCCACGAAGGACAGTTAGCACCTTAGTGTAGTATATAAAGCATACAGTGTGTGTATAAAGAATATAGTCTTGACCTGCCCCTTAGATTGGGCAGACCAGTCACCAAAAAGCAGGATTGTCCCACTAGACCAGGCTTGGCTAACCTGTGGTACTCCAGGTGTTGTGAAACTACAAGCCCCAGCATGCTTTGCCAATATATAGCAGCTTATTGCTGTAAGGGTATGCTGGGACTTGTAGTTTCACAACACCTGGAGTACCACAAGTTAGCCAAGCCTGCACTAGACTCAGAACATTTGACAGACTGTCCTACCTGTTGTTGTCACTTTTACCACCTGTGGCTGCTGGTTTCTTTAGTTGCGGCTTGTCTGGATCCAGGAATGTTGAGGGCCCTATTTGGAAAAAATAATGGGTACATTTAGAAACGCCAACCAACCCTGCCATTAAATCAACAGCACCCACATTCAATTATAGACCCAAACCACCTCAGCATTAAAGGTCCCATCACCCCCTCCCTATAGTGTTCTCTGTGCAGCCCCCCCTCACTATAGTTTAGTATAGTCAGCCCCCCTATAGTTTAGTATAGATAGGCAGCCCCCCTATACCACATAGTAGTGCCCCCAAAACAATGTTATGCCACACAGTAATGCCCCAAAGTTATGCCACCCAGTAGTGCCCCAAATGTTATGCCACGCAAGTGACCACAATACACACACACACTATAGTATGAATAAATGGTTAAAAAACATACTGAACTTACCTATATGTTGATATTGCTGCAGGGCAGGCTCTGCTCCTTCTCCCTTCTTCATACAGCGGGAAGATCAGCTGACAGGGGGAGGGGGAGGGGCTGGTCACATGATCGCAGCTGCGATCGCAATTGAGCAGCGGGGACGCCGGGTCCGTCCACTGGTAAAAGGGGGTGTGGCCGTACAGTATTTGGTGGTTTAACCGGTAGTCCGCTGGGCCAGTCCGACACTGCTAATAAGGATGCATGGAAACAATAACAGTTCCAAAATCAGGGGAGGGCCCCCTCCTGTTGCTGCAGCAAACCTTTTTTTCCATCAGATATTTTCCTTTCAGTCACCTGTTTATATCAGAATAATGTTTATTGCACTGTGCTTTAATGGGCCTACTGCATTACAGCATTGCGGACACCATTCCACTACTGGTGTTTGTGACTCAGCGGTGTCTGCTGCGTCACTACCAAAAACCTGTGTATAACAGGCTACTATACTATTTATGAGAGCACAAGTCTCATCATGGGAGAAATGAATATCGCAGCCAGACTTTATTATAACCTGGCCATTGTTATCACCCTGCTTCCTCCAGCACCTTCTCTACAACATCCTCTTCTACTTTCCTTTCTTTGGTTCTCCACACTCTCACCGGGAGCACTCTGACTCTCCCAACTTGTCCTAGCCCCCACGATCCTTCCTCTCTCTATAGCCTCATTCCAACACAAAAAAAAGATAAAACTAACTATAACACCAGTCACATAAAACACACAAATAACACAGACAGGACTTAAAGTTTTTTGGGGGTTTTTTTAAAAAGAAAACCCCAGTAAGGATAGCAAACAATCATGGGCTGGCAACATAAAACTTACATAATGGCGATGCTCCTCTGTGCGGCCGCGGGTACTGACAGCTCCTCCCCTGCTGAAGTTCACAACACACTACCGCACAGGCGCAGAGAGCCGTGTCTGGGCAGAGATCCCAGACACGGCTCTCTGCGCCTGCGCGGTAGTGTGTTTCTTACACTGCCGCCGCAGAGGACCGTCTACGAGGTGCTCCCTGCAAGCTCCGCCCCAATGTCAGAGGGGGGCGGGGCTTAATCGCGCCCGGCCTACCGGTCTATAGCCCGGCTGGCCGGCAGGCCAGTCCGAGGCTGACCGGAACCCTCAAACTCGGCAAGATCAGCAAGCTTATAATGACACTTGAGTGTTAGGACTAACTGGGTGCAATGATTAGCAGAGCTCAGGAGTAGTTGAAAAAATATATCTGTTTAATGTAGCACAAAGATGCAGTTGCAAAAATAACGGAGCCTTAAGGCTGAAGATGGATCACGGCATAAACAAAATTCAATCCAGGAATAGCAAGCAGCGTATAAACAAAACACAGTCCAGGTATTGCAGGATAGGTACAAACAGTTTCTGAAAAGTATACTTAAATACAGGAAAAGAAGGACACTTACAATCCCGAGGATTTCTAGACACAGGCCAGTGCTTACAACTAGATGCTGGAATATTACAGGCAAACTGTGAGTTTGGAATGGTGGTAGACGGTAGAGCCAAGGATACACATGTCAATCTTTTGGTCTACGACAAAATGAAAGTCTGAAAAAAAAGTGATAGCCGTGGTTACAAACAAATACTAAACATTATCCCCATTGATTATCCTATTGCTATGGTAATAGGAAACGGGTGTCCCTATGAGGAATATTCCAGACATAGGTCCTCACGATGCAATAAAAACAAGTGTGTGTGTGTGTGTGTGTGTGTGTGTGTGTGTGTGTGTGTTCTCTGCTTTGGAATCAGTTGTATGTAGTGAGCAGCACAAAAGAACTAAACGAAGATATAACAAAATGAGAACGAAATGTAGTTTGCAAAAGTTGCAGGAGAGAATATACAATTCAAAGTCACACCAGTAACAGATCTTATATACTCACTACAGCCTACCTGTTAGAGTGGAGAAGACACAGAATGGAGAGAATATATGAACACAAGAGAATATGGAAATAGCTCATCACCATCTGTTATCCCCTTCTCTGCTGGTCATGCAGCCAATGCTGCAGATAACGTGTGGAAACCTGGGTTTCCTCATCAGAGATTCTCAGTGAAGCAGTGCACAACTTGGTTAGCAGATGAAGGTGTAACGGATTGTGTCGAAAATATCAGACTTTTTTTTTTATACTGTTTAAACATAAGTCACAGACCCTATTTGGAACACTCTATACGGTAATTGCAATATCCAGACAGACACAACTCACTGGAGCATATACACAATGTATATCAGTGGCGCACGCAGGGGGGTTTCTGAGTCTCCAGAAACCCCCCCCCCCCTGCGCTAACTAAGTGGCCGCTATAGCTGCACTGTCCTATACAGCAGCCGCGGCGCTGTCAAAGAAGCGTCCGCGGCGGTGCTGTAGTGTATACAGCACCGCCGAGGACGCTTCTTAGACAGCGCCGCGGCTGCTGTATAGGACAGCGCTGAAAAACGGAGCTGCTGCTCTCGCGGGGGAGGGGGGTGGTTGTTTTTTGGGGTCGGGGGGGAAACCCCCCCCCCCGACAATCCTCCGTTCGCCCCTGTATATGTACATATAAACTCAAATCAGAATGCACTAAAAAAATATTAAGTACATTAACACTTGTTAATAACATAATTATTAATAAAAGTACATTGATGAAAAAAGTTTGTGTTCCCCCCCCTTCACCTATGAAATAGATGTTTCATGATATTATTAATGCCTACTGTACGTAAAATACATTTTTACAGTTGCTCAAGATTCCAAACACATGTTCTAACATGCATACACGGCCGTCATTACTATCACTCAGCATTTACACCTGACATGTAGTTGGTGCAAGTGATATGACTGAAAATCAAGCAAATGCCCCTTCCCTCCCCCGATCCGCCCTTCAAACCGTAGACTGGCGGAAGTGTCCTTTGCATTCTAAGATGAATTACATGCACTTGCGTTCACTGTCGTAAGGTCCATATCAAGGCATATGCAGAATGATTTCTGTGCAGAACATGGTACTATTAGGATTTATGTTCCTTATTGAATCAGGCCCTATATGTCATTTTTTATAGTGCCACTTTAAATACAGAAAACCAGTGTTGTAATTAGGGTTGAAGAGGTATCACAGCTGATCATAATTTAATCAAACACCACTAACTCCAAAGAAAGATGTCATCTGCTTTTTAATTCCCGTTTATAACTAAGTAACAGTTCTCACATTTGAGTCATTTAACTCAACTGGGTCAAAAGCTAATTGTAGTTATTCTAAGTATGGTTTTTGTGAAGGAATTTTGTTGGATTTTCTGTCAGAATTATCCGTAAATTACAGTGTTCCAATTATCTCCTGTGACCTCATATTGTCCAGGTGAATCATTACACAGCAATCTAAACAAAACATATGGTGGATCTTGGAGTCCTTGGATGGAAAGAAATGTTAAGCTATGTTTTTAGGTTCCATATAATAGGGAACTTATCTGTGTTATGCATGTATTCAATATAATAATGTAATAAAGAGCCTGTATTTCACTCATCTCCATACTGGCGAACAATATTAAACTCTGTCTGTTTGACTGTATCTCGTCCTTGTATTTTATATCATCAAACATTTGTGCAGTTGTTACTGAGACCTACCAGAATATCAGGGCTCAGATCTCCAAACGTGACCATTTAAACTAAGAAGACAACACCCCAACACTTGACGTTACAAAACATTTACATAAGTTACAACACTTGGGGCTAGATTTACTAAACTGCGGGTTTGAAAAAGTGGAGATGTTGCCTATAGCAACCAATCAGATTCTAGCTGTCATTTATTTAGTGCATTCTACAAAACGACAGCTAGATTCTGATTGGTTGCCATAGGCAACCTCTCCACTGTTTAAGCTGGTATGTTGATACTAAGAACAGCCGTTATGTTGCGATTGGTTAATAACCCATACAAATGGGTATTTAAGGGTGCGCTTTGATTGGTTGGATATCCTCTGATGAAACCGCCTACCTAATAGGCGGAGAAACACGTCAGCAGACACTCATGTATGCAGGCACAGTCCATGAGTGTCCAGTGAATACAGGATCCGGGAAAATAGCAACTGTTTGTCAGCATCACGTTCTTAATAGTTCCAGCCTCTAATACATGTGAGGAGACACGCCCAGGATTGTCTAAAGGGACAGCGGATACTAGACACAGACACACACACACACAGACTAGGATCAATTTATTCGCAGCCAATTAACCTACCAGTATGTTTTTGGAGTGTGGGAGGAAACCGGAGCACCCGGAGGAAACCCACGAAAACACGGGGAGAACATACAAACTCCTCACAGATAAGGCCATGGTTGGGAATTGAACTCATGACCCCAGTGCTGTGAGGCAGAAGTGCTAACCACTAAGCCACTGTGCTGTCCATATACTAACTTTTACTGGATCATCCTCTAAGAGGCATCATAGGAACTTTGTTTTTTCAACCTATCTGGAGTATTCTAAGCGATATATGCAGTATGTGACAACAACCTGATCTGGACAGTATTGTGTGGACATTTGATTGGTCTGCAACGTTAAGCATATATATGAAAAGTTGGAGTTAATCTACAACATCATTTTATATTAAATTGTTCTTTATTAAATGTATATTGGCTTTTACCAGCGCTCTCTTTGCTATTTAGGGGTATGCAACCTTAAACACTCAAAGAGCCATTTTGACCCGTTTTCCAGAGGGAAAAAAACCTCGGGAGCCACAAAACCCATATTATGCAGCCCCCTCTTGTAGGTCCCTTTTTTATTATGCAGCCCCCTCTTGTAGGTCCTATTTTTTTATTATGCAGTCCCCAAGAAAATATTATTTTTTTTATTTACTATTTACTTACCTTCACTCAGGTGGTGTCCCGGTCCTGGATCTTCTCTGCTCCTCCTCAGCACGCTCTCTGTCAACTGAATGACGCTGACATGACCTTAGGGTCACGCCAGCATCATTCAGCCAGCAGGGAGCTGCGGCGGGGGAGGAACGCTCTCTCCTCTGCCGGCTCCCTGCTGTTTTTTATATTTTTAAATAGTAATGAGTTTAGCAAAGGGGGTGACAGAGAGGCGCTCTGTCACCCCCTTTACCACTGACACCCGGACTCCGGAGCCGCAGCAGATGGCTGAAAGAGCCGCGGGTTGCCGACCCAAGTGATGAACAGGCACAGTACCTATTTATGTATAGCCGCAGGTTAAGCCAAGCACTCTTAATTTTAGCCCCTCAGCTTTTTTCTTGTTTTTTTCTGTGATCTTTAATGAAATAAAGAAAAGTTTTTGGGATTGATAAGGCAAAAGAGTCTTAACAGAGATTTTGATGTTCATCTACTTTTATAGGTTAATTTGTATGTATTGATTGAATGCTATTCGCAGACTCCTTTCTTTTCAGGGAGTTTTTTTTAAAGATATATTTTTGACACATCATAATATAGTTCTTATTCTAAGAATTTTTAATTCAGTGCAGCCAGATTTTATTTTGATAGTTTCTATATATGTAATGCATTTTTGACTGATATTGCTATTAATATTTTTGACAGTTTCTATACTGATGATGTGGATTTAATGGACGATATCAGCAACACTTTTGGTTCAATCACTTGCTTTATGTACCTGGTTTATGTAGTAACATTATGCTGACATTCCATGCTTGAGGGGATAAGCCCAAAAGCTTTCTTTGTATTCTCATATGCTGTCCTGGAATAAATATTTTATATGCAACAAAAGTGTGTGTGTGTGTGTGTGTGTGTGTGTGTACATACAATCAGAACTTCCTCAAAGGATATTTGTGTGTTATAAAACTTTGTGTGTGATAAAAATTAATTTATAGACCGAAATGATTTAACATATATTGTCTATATCGGAGAAAGTATACAATCATATGCTTTCAGTAACTGGTGTAACCCTTATGAACGGCACTGACATCATTCAAATGATTACGGTAATTGTTGATCAGCCCTGCACATTGACTTAAGGGAATTTTGGCCTATTCCTCCTTACAGAACTGATTTAACTCATGGCTCTTGATGGACTTACTTGCATGACACCCCGCTCCACATCCTGCTACAACATTTTGATTGGATAAAGGTCTAGGCTTTGACTTGGCCATTCTAAACCTTAAAAGTTCTTCTACTTTAACCACTTTTTTGTAGACTGACTTGTGTGCTTAGGGTCGTTGTCTTGCTGCAAGACCCACCATCAGTTGAACATCAGTTCACGGATAATTACACTGACATTCTCCTGTAGAATTTGCTGGTACAATTCAGAACTCATAGCTCCATCATTGTTACACTCATCTTTCCCCATTCCTGCGCCACAACGGGGTGGGGAATTCAGTGTTCCAGTGTTGCTTCTCCTGTGTACCAGACCTGCTTGTGACCTTCCCTGCTCTCTAACCCCAGTGTACCAGACCCGGCTTCCTGACTACGATTTTCTCTGCAACCCCAGTGTATCGAACCAGCTTACCTGACCACACTCTGTTGTCAATCTCTGTGTACCGAACCCGGCTTACCTGACCACACTCTGTTGTCTACCCGTGTACCGAACCCGGATTGCCTGACCATGGTCTGCCTACTCCTGTGAACTTCACCGGCTACCCAGACCATGATATCTACCTACATTCTGTGTGCCTGTTCCGGTATTTCCCGTCGGATATCTCCCTCAGCCTTACCTCTAGAGGCAGACCAGTGGACCGCGACCTGCGAGCCTCCGCAGCTAAGCCCATCCCGCCTTGCAGCGGTTCTTGGTGAACACCAGAAGGTTCGTTAGACTCCGCACCACCGGCTGGCCAGCGCAAATCAAGTAAGGCAAGTACTCCATATTTACGTTACAATCATTGACAGCAAGCTGTACTTGTCCTGTGGCAGCAAATTCAACTCCATCCCAGGATATTGCCACCATAATGTTTCACCGTTGGATGAGCTAATTATGTTGGAATACAGTGTGTGGATTCTTATTATCCAAAATATATGAATACATACTTATAATATATCCAAAACTCATTTATAACCACTCAACTATAGATTTTAACATATAATTCCTAAATCGCTAGTAACATTATTGGTGCCGGTCATCTTACCTGTGCTTTCTAGAGACATTGGCTCCATCTTGCCAAACAGCCCAACAATTCCCTCTAATTGCGTTGACGTGATCGTGTTGACTTTCCAGTCAATTCTATACATAATTCCCCATTCTTGTGTGATTTGATATTACCCACAACTATAATGACTTCAGCTATCTGTTTATGAACCGGTGGCAGCTGCCAATTTTGGAGTGATGTTGTATACAATAATATTAAAGCTTTCAAACTAGAAAGTATTTTTTTTTTATAATAATGTAAAATAGAAAAAGAATACTATAATTCTAATAAGGATTGTTGGCTGATTAACATATATAAGTATGCCACTTAGGTATATTTAAAAGCTAATCAGTATAATTTTTTTTCTCATATCATAAAAATAGGGGGGGCATCTATCTTAGAAGTATTAACTCCATACAGGTAGAGAGTTTTCCTTGCCCTACTATAATTAGTGATAGTACTATATTTATTGCAAATTTATTACAACTTTATGATCCCAATCCTTATTTGTGATTAAGTTACATTAATTTAAGAATTAGTTCACTGAACCTCAAAGAGGACTATGTACTTAAACTTTATTGAACCTTAATCAAACCATAATTAAAATAATCTACCACTTTGTTAAGCTTAAAATATCCTTGCACTATGGTTACAATTAATAAAACAATATACAAGTACATGTATCTCAAACTAACATTTTTATATCTAATATGAATATATACAGAATCTGATATTATTAGTTCCAATATGAATGGATATAGATGTTATTTTTACATCAGGTTGTTATGTCTCCCCATTCATAGTTTATCTGTAATTACTTCCTAAAAAGGATACTATAACACGTCCCACATTTAAACCCCTTGGGGCCAAGGTATTGAGGGTATCAATCCAAAAAGATTCTTGTCTTTTCCCATATTGGCTAATGTCACCTGTTGACCTGTTAGCTCCAACTCTGCAGAGACTTTTATCTGTACTTTACGGTCTATGGTAATGGTCAGCTGCATTTCTTTTCCCACATGCAAAGTTAAATGTAGAGTTGATCATTGACCCCATTGAACTGGTTTTGGTTTTGATCTGGATTAGCTTCGTGTTTTGGTTTTGGCAAAACCACCCTTGTGTGTTTTGGTTTTGGATTTTTTAGAAAAAATCCTAAAATATGCTAAAATCACATAATTTTGCTCTTTTTTTGTTCCTACATTATTATTAACCTCAATAACACTAATTCCAAGTCATTTCCAGTCAATTTAGACCACCTCACAGATCACAATATTATTTTCATACACTTTCGGACAAAGACTGCAGCGATCTGGCTGGATGGTAAGCGACAGAGCAATGGCACAAACACATGGCAGTTCCTAACACATCTAGGACACATTGGCACACAGCAGTGGCCAGAAAAGATAAATGGGGGTCCGAACTCCCTCCCACCCTTCGTGATGTTGGATCTTAAAAAGGAATCCGAGTACCGAGCCGGCTCAGCTCGGTACTCGGATTCCCTAAGTTCGGGTGTGTTCGGTTCTCGAGGAACCGAGTCTGAGCATCTCTAGTTACATGCTGCTCATCATTACTTCTCCAACTCTGTCCTACAACTCTTTTTGACTTTAGAGCATTTTCCATGGTGAGGCAAATTTTCTTATGTCTGAGATATACGACAGCTATGCCCTCTCTGTTAGCATTTTGCCTGTCCTTTTATTTCCTGGGAACCCTGCACAAGCGCTTATTCTTTTTTCTTAAAATTTTGATCTTTTTAGGTAACTCTCAGTGGCGCACGCAGCGGGGGTTTCTGGGTCTCCAGAAACACCCCCCCTCCGCTAAAAAGTGCCCTACATATCGGCACTGTAGTATATAGCAGCCGCGGCGCTGTCTAAGAAGCGTCCGTGGCGGTGCTGTATTGTATACAGCACCGCCGCGGACGCTTCTTTGACAGCGCCGCGGCTGCTGTATACTACAGTGCAGCCGAAACGGAGCATGCGTAGCAGGTCTCTAGGAATTATTTTTGGGGGGGGCGGAGGAAACCCCCCCCTGAAAAATCCTCCGTGCGCCCCTGACTCTGCATCTTTATTCCTGATTTCCCCATCAGGTTGTGAAACCTTCTTGTTTCTTTTTCTCATGCAGACTTTCTTTCGGAGACTCTCATCAACTGACCACCATCATCAGAATCATAGGCAAATGCTGTATATTTTGGAAAGAAAAATATAAGGATTCAATGAGAGGGTCTTTTTCTTTTAATAATCAGAGTTTGATGGACAACTGTTCCCCATGCTCTCTCGGTTGCACTCTGATGTTCCTTTACGCGTTCTCTTAACGTCTCAATTTCTTGACAAACTACTCTAAATTTCTGGTTCATAACAATTTCTTGCTCCTTCTCTGCTGCAATCAGACTGATTTTGTGCTCTCTTTCCAGTGCAGTCTATTTCAATGTTTTATATTACTCAAGATGCTTAGCCATGACTGCCAGTTGTATGCCGGGCTCCTTGCAAGCAGTGATAGCTGTCTCTTTCTCTCGCTGCCACTGCTGAACTCTCTCTTCAAGAGCATTCATTTCAAATTCCCTTTCTTCCAGACACTTTCAAAGTCTGTTTTTCCATCTCTCTCAAATTTTCCTCTAGTTCATGTGATATTTTAAGAAAGACAGTTCGATCTGTAATTTTCAATAGTTTGTGCTTGAACTATCTGCTCTTCAACAAACTTTTGCATTAAACCACATATTTCTATCACTTCAAATACCGCAAAATTATTTCACACAGAACTTTGTTCGTATGATCGAACTCTTTCATAGTCACACAGGGGTCTATTTAACAAAAAAGTATTGATAGAAGGGATTTTATATCACTGCATATATTTAAAATCTTCTATTAATCATACTCACCAACTTTGTGAAGTTGGCTTCCGGGAGCCTGCCGTGGGAGGTGGGCGTGATGGGGGGGCAGGGCTTTAAAATTTGCGACATTTTGGACCCGCCCCCTTGACTTAATGATGCAAACGCATCATTTTACAGCAGGGGGCTTTGCCAAACGCCGCGATTACCGGTGAATCGCGGCATTTTGGACCTAATTCTGCCCACTTCACTAGGAAGTGAGCAGATGCGGGAGATTGCCACACTCTCCCGGGAGTCAGTGAGACTCTTGCGAAATGTGGGAGTCTCCCGGAGATTCTGGGAGAGTTGGCAAGTATGCTATTTCTCATTAAAAGGTTGTTGGGCAGCTAAGTGATACTCGGCTCTCTGGCAATATTGGGCATTGGTAAGCAGAGCCTTTCCTTACACATGCACACTGTACTGGATTTCCAGTAGCAGATTTGATTAAAAAAAATAAATTGAAAAAAACAGTTAAAAAAATTGAGAAAAATAATTTTAAAAACACTTAAAAGGGGTATATTTACTAAACTGCAGGTTTGAAAAAGTGGAGATGTTGCCTATAGCAACCAATCAGATTCTAGCTGTCATTTATTTAGGACATTCTACAAAATGACAGCTAGAATCTGATTGGCAACATCTTTATTTTTTCAAAACCGCAGTTTACTAAATATACCCCTAAATCTTTAAAGGAACAATAGATGCTATTTTTTTTTTCTTACTCTCTCGCTGCTGAGTTCAGGTACAGTTGATATCCTTCCTAAATAAGCTTTGACATGGAGACGCTATTGCAGGAGGCTGCCGGCAAAGGTTATAGCCAGTGATACCTGGCAATAGCTTTTGCCGGCAGAGCTTGTTAAATAGGGGGGAAGTCTATCTCCTGGAAAAACACCAGTTTTCTGCCAAATACACCCCAGACCAGATTAAGGGGGCGGGCCACGTGCTCTGGGTCCCCCTCTCTCAGGGGGCCCCCGGTGCCTAAATCCTGCTGCCAGAGACAGTTATTAGTCTTGTGAGGCTCATCTTTCTGTACAGAAATTTTTCAGTGAGAAACTCTTAAAGATTTTCTCAGTGTGTTGTCTGAGCCCTCTGAGGAGTCCGTACAGAATGATTAGCTTCATGCATTCGAAAATAAATGCATGAGACTGATACCTGTCTCTGGGATGTCCACAACGCTTGAGCACACGCAGCATCACCCGAACTAAGATTTGGGCAGCTCAAAAGGTATGTACTTTTCTGTCAGATTACTTGCCCCAGGTACAGGGCAGGTGTAAGTGCCGAGTGATAGTGATGATGGAGACTTATGCATGCTAGGAAGAGGAGGGGATGGTGACTGTGGATGGGGGGTTCATCTTTATTATTATAATGATGAAGGGGAGATGATGGGGGCACGGTAATGATGATGAGGGGGACGGATGGCGATAGTGATAGGGTGGTACGTTGTACCACCACTTCTCCATATCCTGACCCTGGAGCATACTGGGACTGTTGAGACCTGATGGCTGTAAGCCTGCAGCTGACATTGTGAGGAAGACATGCTGATCTCCTATGACACCTCTCACCTCAGACATGGGCCAGAAGAACCAGATATCAAGGGGGTCAGACACAGACAGGGAACTCATCCTGGGAGAGGTGATAAAGCTGTTGTATAAGGTGTTACAATCTAAAGGAATTCTTTGTCAATAACAAATGGAACTACTAGACGAGTGGTGTGAAGTCTAACGAGTTCCCCGGTTTTCACCAGGAATCGCCGCAAGGCAGCCTTTGCTGCCGATAACTCGCAGGTCGTGGCCCCCTTGACTGGCTTCCGATATAACAACAGAGAAAATATAAGAGAGAAGTACCTTGGAGGTGCTGTGTAAACAGGAACAAGCCAGGAACTGGCACACGGAGGATTAGGCAGAGTATCGACAAACAGGCCAGTTCTGTACGAAGGAAATCAGGCAGCGATTGGTCAGGCAGGCAGGGTTCGATACACAAGAGGTCAGGCAGCGATTGGTCAGACAGGCAGGGTTCAGTATACAGGAGATCAGGCAGCGATTGGTCAGGCAGGTAGGGTTCAGTATACAGATCAGGCAGCGATTGGTCAGACAGGCAGGGTTCGATACACAAGAGATCAGGCAATAGGAACACACAGGGAGCAGCTCAGGAGTCAGTAACACTGAAAACAAGTTGCACTGACACTGTGCAAGTGTCAGTGTGAGCCTAAAGTACGTTTGAAAAAACTGCTTCTAGAAACGAGTCATGTATGTAAATTCTAATGAAGACTGGAACAAAAACATATTGTGATGCTGGGTGCTGCTCAATGTCTGATGATGATTTGAGGACTAAGGGAATTCAAGATTATTCAAATAATTGTATATGTAAGATCCCTATAGGCACCCATTGAGGGATAATTGAAAGTTATTGGGTGGGAGAATGAGCAATTTTTTTTTTGTATCTCATACATGTTGAACCATGGGTTGTCTTCGTAATGATTTGGCTAATATTATCAATTCCCCTCATTATATAATTTAGGCTAGGTGCACACTGGAGCTTTTTCATCCAATAATCATGCCAATCAGCGACATACAATCGTTCGGTCAGATGTCGCATTAGTATGTAGAATCACACAATGGTCGAAAGTCATGCCAAAGTGCCAATTTTGGGCTCATTAGGTTGGTGGTACGGTTTAATAATCTTGTTCCAACCACCTTTCGGCCATGTAGTGTGTATGAATTCACGACCGATTCCACCACCAACTGTCGATAGTTCCTCAAACTGCAACTCATTTCGGGGTGTGTGTATGTACATTTTTGATGTCTTTCGCTGTCCCACATGGTGCTTTGCTCTTTACTTAACTTTTTTGGCAATATCGCTGCAGGGACGTTGTGACTGGATCACTTATAAATAAATTAATTTAAAGGAAAAAGCGCAGGGCGCTTATTTATATAATTACCAATGCACTTATTTTTGATATTGTGTATATTTTGATATAGGAAATCGTTATTTCTGAGACCAGGGTAGAAAATTTGTTTTTTCTGTTCTAACCTTTCTAGAGGAAATGCCTTATTTCTGCTGTATATATCAATAATACAATAAGCTTTTTTTTTGAAAGCCTTTTGTATATCTTGGTGTAAGGAAATGTCTTGTTTGGGGTTTACAAGTTTTCCTGGGGAATTCTTTTCTTTGTATTCTGCAACTGTTGGAAGAAGGACTCATTCTAATCTCATGCTAATTAGACATTTTGATGTGTGAGGGTCATAGGAAGATGTAATTAGTAGGGATGAGCGCGCTCGGATTTCTGAAATCCGAGCCCACCCGAACGTTGCGGATCCGAGTCGGATCCGAGACAGATCCGGGTATTGGCGCCAAATTCAAAAGTGAAACTGAGGCTCTGACTCATAATCCCGTTGTCGGATCTCGCGATACTCGGATCCTATAAATTCCCCGCTAGTCGCCGCCATCTTCACTCGGGCATTGATCAGGGTAGAGGGAGGGTGTGTTAGGTGGTCCTCTGTGCTGTTTAGTTCTGTGCTGTTTAGTTCTGTGCTGTTTAGTGCTGTGCTGTGCTGTGCTGTTTAGTGCTGTGCTGTGCTGTGCTGTGCTGTGCTGTGTTCTGCAGTATCAGTCCAGTGGTGCTGTGTGCTGTGCTCTGTCCTTCTGAGGTCAGTGGTGCTGCTGGGTCCTGTGCTGTGTCCTGTTCAGTCCAGTGGTGCTGTGTCCTGTGCTCTGTGCTTCTAAGGGCATAGTTATTTCCCCAATATTCCCCTGTGTTTAAAAAAATAAAAAAAAGTTTTTTTAAAAAATACCAAAAACTACTTTAATATTTTTTAATTACCACAAAATTTTCACAACCAATCCTGCAGTATAAGCCCATTGGTACTGCAATATTACCAAGTTCACACATTCAGCAGTAAAAGTCCAGTGGTACTGCAATATTACAAAGTTTACACATTCTGCAGTATCAGTCCAGTGGTGCTGTGTCCTGTGCTCTGTCCTGCTGAGTTCCGTAGTGCTGCTGGGTCCTGTGCCGTGTCCTGTTCAGTCCAGTGGTGCTGTGTCCTGTGCTCTGTGCTTCTAAGGGCATAGTTATTTCCCCATTATTCCCAAGTTTTTAAAAAATAAAAAAAAAGTAAAAAATAATAAAAAATTAAAAAAAAAAAAAATATATAAAAATTATAACCAAATTTGCAAAACCAATCCAGCATTATAAGTCCATTGGTACTGCAATATTACCAAGTTCACACATTCTGCAGTATCTTGTGCTACATATAATGGAGAGCAAAAATTTGGAGGATAAAGTAGGGAAAGATCAAGACCCACTTCCTCCTAATGCTGAAGCTGCTGCCACTAGTCATGACATAGACGATGAAATGCCATCAACGTCGTCTGGCAAGCACGATGCCCAATCTCCTAGTACAGGGCATGTAAAATCCAAAAAGCCCAAGTTCTCAAAAAACAGCAAAAAAAGAAACTTAAAATCATCTGAGGAGAAACGTAAAGTTGGCAATATGCCAATTACGACAAGTAGTGGCAAGGAACGGCTTAGGCCCTGTCCCGTGTTCATGACTAGTGGTCCAACTTCACCCAAGGATCAAAGCCCTCCTCCCCCCCCCTACAAAAAATTTAAGAGAGTTATGCTGTCAGCAACAACAACAAAACAGCAAAGAACTCTGCCTTCTAAACAGATGACATCACAAATCCCCAAGGCGAGTCCAAGGGTGTTGTTGGTTGTGAACCCTGACCTTCCCATCACTGTACGGGAAGAGGTGACTCCATCCAGCATTTGCAGCACGCCCTCTGCATATGCTGGAAGGATCACCCACAGTCCAGTTACAGATTTGGCTAATGAAGGTGTGAATGTTGTGCACTGGGAGGAGGATATTGATGTAGCTGGCGCTGAGGAGGATGTTGATGATTATGATGCAGACAGATACCAAATTGCATTTCTCAATTTCTATTTATATTCTAGATTATATAACGGCTGAAAAGTTTTCTGTTTTACTCCTAGTGGAGAGGGGATCTGATGCAGACAGATACCAAACTGCCTTTGTCCATTTCTTTGTATATTTGAATTGCTAGTTCTACAGTCTATGCAGGCTGCTTTATTTATATTCAACTACAAGTGTAGGGCGGGGGGGGGGGGGCATAGATAGCCACCAAAGTAACGTGGTCCATTTAATTTCACTTTCTAGCTCCACAGTCTGTGCAGCCTGCTTTTTTTTATCTTCAAAGTATTTATATTTACAAGCCTTGCAATCTAAATTAACTAGAGGTAGTGACGTGGTAGAACTCCAAAAGGCAGTTTGGAAGCCCCTGTACAAACTGGCTCTATTTTTTAACTGAGTTGTCCCCCCTCCAGTGTGTACTCGGAAAGAGTTTTTAGTGCAGCGGGGAACCTGGTCAGTGAGCGGCGAAGGAGGTTGCTTCCTCACAACGTTGAAAAAATGATGTTTATAAAAATGAATAATCAATTCCTCAATGAAGTACAGCACTGCCCTCCAGACAGTACAGAGGGACTGTGGTTGTGGAGTCCAGCGGGGACGAATTGATAATGTGTGAGGAGGAGGAAGTACACACTGTAGGGGGAGAGGAATCAGAGGTTGAGGATAAGGACGACATCTTTCCTCAGTAGAGCCTGTTTAGTTTGTACAGGGAGAGATGAATTGTTTTATTGGTGTGGGGGCCCAAACAAACCAATCATTTCAGCCACAGTTGTTTGGTAGGCCCTGTCGCTGAAATGATTGGTTTGTTAAAGTGTGCATGTCCTATTTCAACAACATAAGGGTGGGTGGGAGGGCCCAAGGACAATTCCATCTTGCACCTTTTTTTTTGGCATTATGTGACCATTCAACAGTCGTTTGCCATGTTCAAAAAGTAAAAGAAAATGCCAACAAATTCAATAAATTAAATCAAAAGTTAAATGCCCTGTCATTATTTAAAACAAGAGGTTTTGACGTGCTAGAATTAGTGTAGTGTTAAGATGTTATAAACACTACACTTGGAAATTGGAGGAGGTAATGTGGCCCCGGTATCAAATTGGGTACCGGGGCCACCCCACTATGCAGTCCAGATACTTGTTTGGTGGAATTCCGACACGTGGAGGGTTTTTAAATTATATTGTGGCCTCGGTACCAAATTGTGTACCGGGGCCACCACACTACGCAGTCAAGATACTTGTTTGGTGGAATTCAGACCAGTTGAGGGTTTTATTATTATATTGTGTGGACCACTCTATCTATACCACACTACAACTCTATACCACTCTATTTCCTACTTTAATTCTATTTAATTCTATTTCCTACTTTAATTCTATTACTAATTAATTACCATAAAGAGGAACAAAAAAAAACCAATTTTACCAAAAGTATAATATGACTTAGACTTACAAACACTACACTTGAAAGATCGTGCCTTTAAATGAAAAAGTCAGTCTTCATTGCACGACTATGTGCAAGTGCAACAGGGACATTTTTTTGGGTTTACAAAGTCAAACAATAACACTACGACCCTGTCTGTCTGGGGTCTGTCAATGACGAATTGTCTGGAGCATGTTTTGAGGAGGTATTGTGGCCCCGGTATCAAATTGGGTACCGGGGCCACCCCACTATGCAGTCCAGATACTTGTTTGGTGGAATTCCGACACGTGGAGGGTTTTTTAATTATATTGTGGCCTCGGTACCAAATTGTGTACCGGGGCCACCACACTACGCAGTCAAGATACTTGTTTGGTGGAATTCAGACCAGTTGAGGGTTTTATTATTATATTGTGTGGACCACTCTATCTATACCACACTACAACTCTATACCACTCTATTTCCTACTTTAATTCTATTTAATTCTATTTCCTACTTTAATTCTATTACTAATTAATTAACATAAAGAGGAACAAAAAAAACCAATTTTACCAAAAGTATAATATGACTTAGACTTACAAACACTACACTTGAAAGATCGTGCCTTTAAATGAAAAAGTAAGTCTTCATTGCACGACTATGTGCAACAGGGACAGTTTTTTTCTTTACAAAGTCAACTAATAACACTTGGACCCTGTCTGTCTTTAACATACTTAATGGGATCTCAATGACGAATTGTCTGTAGCATGTTTGGAGGAGGTATTGTGGCCCCGGTATCAAGTTGGGTACCGGGGCCACCCCACTACGCAGTCCAGATACTTGTTTGGTGGAATTCTGACACGTGGAGGGTGTATTTATTTTATTGTGGCCCCGGTATCAAGTTGGGTACCGGGGCCACCCCACTACGCAGTCCAGATACTTGTTTGGTGGAATTCCGACACGTGGAGGGTTTTTTAATTATATTGTGGCCTCGGTACCAAATTGTGTACCGGGGCCACCACACTACGCAGTCAAGATAGATAGATGCGTATCATAGATAAAGTACATTCAGTGGTGTGGGGCAAATTGAAAAATATTCAAAATGCACTGACATTATCAAAAACAAGAGGTTGTCACACGCTAAAACTCCAACATGTATATGATGGAGAGGATGGAGGAGCAGCCGTATGTGTAGTGTAATGCAGACCTGTTGAAGGTTTTTTATATATTTTATTGTGGTGCCCAGTGCCCACTCCTCTACGCAGTCCAGGTACATTTATTGGTGCGATTCATAAAAGTTCAGGGTTTTTAATATATTGTGGTGACCCACTCCTCTACGCAGTCCAGGTACAATTATTGGTGCGAATCATAAAAGTTCAGGGTTTTTAATATATTGTGGTGACCCACTCCTCTACGCAGTCCAGGTACATTTATTGGTGCGATTCATAAAAGTTCAGGGTTTTTAATATATTGTGGTGACCCACTCCTCTACGCAGTCCAGGTACATTTATTGGTGCGATTCATAAAAGTTCAGGGTTTTTAATATATTGTGGTGACCCACTCCTCTACGCAGTCCAGGTACATTTATTGGTGCGAATCAAACAAGTTGATGGTTTTCTTATTATATATATTGTGGTGACCCACTCCTCTACGCAGTCCAGGTACATTTATTGGTGCGATTCATAAAAGTTCAGGGTTTTTAATATATTGTGGTGACCCACTCCTCTACGCAGTCCAGAAAGATACCTTTTTGCAACGTTTTGGACTAATAACTATATTGTGAGGTGTTCAGAATACACTGTAAATTAGTGGAAATGCTTGTTATTGAATGTTATTGAGGTTAATAATAGCCTAGGAGTGAAAATAAGCCCAAAAACTTGATTTTTAAACTTTTTATGTTTTTTTCAAAAAAAATCCGAATCCAATACCTTAAATCCGAACCGAGACCTTTCGTCAAGTGTTTTGCGAGACAAATCCGAACCTCAAAAATAACGAAAATCCGGATCCAAAACACAAAACACGAGACCTCAAAAGTCGCCGGTGCACATCCCTAGTAATTAGACTTGCTGTCCACTGTAAAATGTAGGATATCACCTGCAGATTAGACCCTAAATCTAATCCGTTCTCCGGCTGTTTCGGAGGTTGGGCCCAGCTCTCCAGTACCACCACTCTGCCGCTACCCTGAAGCTCTGGTCAGTCTGATAGGCCAGGGGGGATCCATCCACAGCAACCCTGATCCATAGTAAGAGGTCCGGAGTACCAGCCCAGGTACACCAGCAAGGGGGCACCCCAGCGGTGACAGTTACCCAGAAGGAACGTAGTTCTGGGCGCCATAAAGGAGCCCAGTGGTGGCAGCAGGCTCCTCCTACTGCGGCAGGAGGGGTGTACTCAGAATAACGAAAGGGGACGATGGCAAAGTAAGCCCAGCCGGGTCCCAACAACAACAGACAGGGTGGCATAGGTGGTCCATCCTGTCACAGATAGCATATGTCGTTTCAGTCTGTACGAAATTTTATAATGACAATGTGGCTGTGAAAAGCCGCTGCCCAGACGGCCGGTCTTTTGTTAATTGTTTAAAATGTGTGTAGTGTGTATGAATGAATGGCTTGAGCGATTGGACCTTCAGTCGTAGGTACAATCGTTAAAGATAACACGTCGAATGGAAAACTATCCAGTGTGTACCTAACCTTACTGTACTGCAGTTCATCTCCAGCTCTGGGCCAAGTAGCTGATCCATGCAGTGCTCCCCACATACTGAGCAGGTGATGCTGTGACAGTTACATTACATTTACCAGGGTTCTGTGAGGTGGCATTGCTATTGTGACATCATTGTGAGGTAATCTGTAGGTCACGTGACCAGAGCCGGATTTAGACCTCATAGGGCCCTAGGCAGGATACTGTTTTTGGGCCCCCTCCCTGAAACAATCCATAGCACTATATTTTTGCAGCCTACCATATACCCCTATAGTTACGTAGATATGAAAGCATGTGCCGCCGCGCAGCGGCGGCACGCCGCCAAAGGAGGTGAGGGCGTGGCTTGCATCTTTGGGGGCGTACCTAACATGTGAAAAGAGCAAGGCCACCCTGCTGCAGAAAAAGGCACCCCTAAATAATTACCAAGCAGTCCCGTTTTTTTAAGTAGTTGGGTCAAAACAACATAATAAATATTGAAGTCAGGGCAGAAATACTTACTTAAGTTGTTTGCAAAAATAATACGCATAAATCCAAGTATGTGCTCTTGTCACTTTTGTCCCTCTATCATCACACTGTGCCCCTTCATTGTCACTTTTGCCCCTTCACAATATCACATGTGCCCTTTCCCCCTCACCTCTGTGCCCATCACCATCCCCACCTCTGTGCCAATCACCACCACCACCAATGTGCCAATCACCATCACCACCTCTGTGCCCATTACCACCTCTGTGCCCTTCACCATCACCACTTCTGTGCCAATCACCATTACCACTTCTGTGCCCCTTCACCACCTCTGTGCCTCTTCACCATCACCACCTCTGTGCCCTTCACCATCACCACTTCTGTGCCAATCACCATCACCACCTCTGTGCCCTTCACCATCACCACCTCTGTGCCCATCACCACCTCTGTGCCTCTTCACCATCACCACCTCTGTGCCCATCACCACTTCTGTGCCAATCACCATCACCACTTCTGTGCCAACCACCATCACCACTTCTGTGCCAATCACCATCACCACTTCTGTGCCAATCACCAGCACCACTTCTGTGCCAATCACCATCACCACTTCTGTGCCAATCACCATCTCTGTGCCCTTCACCATCACCACTTCTGTGCCAATCACCATCACCACTTCTGTGCCCCTTCACTACCTCTGTGCCCCTTCACCATCACCACTTCTGTGCCCCTTCACCATCACCACTTCTGTGTTTTACTTACCTTTCTATTGCGCGCTGCTCCTCCTCCGTCAGTCCAGATGTAAAGAACAAAAAAAAAAAAAAAAAGAAAGAAAGAAAGAGTCACGTGATCGCTCGTCGGGTCCCGGCAGCCTCTCCTCCTCTCTCTATCACTGAGGCACTGAGAGGAGAAGAGGCTGCCGGGACCCGATTCGCGGCACCCCCCCCCCTCCCCTGACTCGCGGCACCCCCCCCGCACGAGTCGCGGGGGGATGGGGTGCCGCGAGTCGGGGGAGGGGCCGAATTTTTTTTTTTTTTTTCATTTTTTTAAAAATTACTCCTGTCCCCCCCAGCTGTGCCCCCCCGAGAGCCGCTAGGCCCTAGGCAGGTGCCTAGGTTGCCTAGCGGTAAATCCGGCCCTGCACGTGACCAACCTAGCAGAAAGCTGAATACATTCACTTAACAGGTGTTAACTGAAAAATATAGGCAAATGTAGCAAATTCAAAATACCTTAGTACAGTTATACAGTTATATAATATATAAGATTATCTGAAGTAGGGCTATATAGTGATTTAATTCAAGTATTTTCATGTATGTAGAAGGATTCCCTGTAATAATTGTGAAGGCAAGTTATAATTTTCACAGGCCAGAGTTCCATAGATTGTTGCAGTGCTAGTTATATTAAGAGTGTTGAGAGACATTAATTATTCATCAGCAATAGCTATAAATGTAAGAGACTCTAATTCATCTAGTCAGGAAGGCATGTTTCAGTCACATTTATTTTTAATGAGCATTTGGTATCCAACATGGCTGACCTCCTGCTAGAATGGGCAAAGCAAATTGTACTAAGAAGCTAGACTATGTTTATAGCAACAGCAAAGTGACTTAGATATAAACACAGGGCCTGGACTAACATTAGGCAAACCTAGGAGGTCACTTAGGACACCAGTGGTTAGGGCGCACATACAATACTAAGTTCGTGACATAATCTCACTCACCCACTGTTTTTAACACCCTGTTGCAGCCCCACAAAGAATGTCGGCTGCTCTATGTTGGGACCCCACCTAGTACCCGTGGCAGGTGGGTACCAGGGAAGTAGTAAATACTGTTTAGATTTTTACTAAATAATAAATCATAACACATATTGCCCCTTCAGATAAAATAAAATAAATGAGATATGAAAGACTGCTCCTGATTGGCTGTAGGCAGGCTTACCAGACATTAACTAATATTACATCAGGAGCAGAAATAATAAATAAATAATAGCACCCCCAAAGAAGGAGACTCTGCCCCCCTTCATAAACACATATCTACTTACCTGTCTTCTTCTCTTCCGCCGACAGTCAGCTCCTCTCACTGCAGCTCCTCACTGACACAGTCGGAATGTGATGATGACATCATGCCCGACAGCCAGTGAGAAGGGAGGGGGAGGAGGGAGCGACAATGTGGAGGAGTGGGGGAAGGGCACCTCTGTGTGCACATAATCAATAGAAGAAAAAAAAATGTAAAAAAAAAAATCTTAAATGCTGCCGGCGTTGCACCCCTCCTTCCTCCCCCCCAGGTCCCAGCGCCCCAGACTGCAGCCTATTGGCTGATCAGGCCCTGCTAATCCGCCACAAATCAAACACACCAAAGAAAGGCTGCTTTACAAAAGATGAATGACTGCTGTACACTATCTTCATCACTTCTCTTCAGCATCATAACAAGAAACTACAGGATTCCAAAATGTGAAATTAAACCCTCGTCATTAATACAGTTCACTTCCATTGCTTCTCCTCCAAATCATGGTTGGTTGGCAACCTTAGCTGTACAATATAATATAAGTATTTTATCTTTTGTAATTGTATGTAATAGTGTTTCCATTTGATCACTGCTCATAAGTTTTGTATAACTTTCAATATGTTAATGTCCAAAAAGAAACCCATAAGGATTATTATAAAATGACTCAGTTTTACGGATACAAATTATTTTCAAGCATGATTTACTATACAGCGGTACAAATATATCAAAGTTGGGTCACAAAGTCCAAACAGTCAATCCACTGAAAGCAGCTGACTTTAGTTTCCTCCTATCTACAACAACAGCCAATCATAGTTCAGCGGAGGACAGAAAACTGAACACTGTCAGTGAATAATAAAGTCTAGTAGCAATTACTTTTCTTTCCTGCACTGAATGGCACAGTCGAAATTCAGTGTAGGAGAGAAACAGAGCTGCTAACGTTTGAATTATGAATTTTTCATGCATTTTCTCTAAAACACTGGTAACCATACACATACGTATTGAATAGACTTCCATTAGAGAGGGGGACAGACAATGAATGAAGGACACAGAGAGTGGGACACAAACAAGCTGAATCAATTAGCCACAAGGTTCCGTAGTAGCCTTGTGCATTGTTTAAGCCACAAAAACAGAAATTATGGTAATGAAAACATTGCTCATTTTTGTTTGCATCAGTGCTTAATCATCATGTGGAAACACAACACGTTTTGCTGCCACAGCTCCTTGTGGCTAATTGAATCGGTCCCAAAGAGAGAGAGGGCCAGATTTACTAAACGGCGGGTTTGAAAAAGTGGAGATGTTGCCTATAGCAACCAATCAGATTCTAGATTTCAGTTTGTAGAATGCACTAAATAAATGACAGCTAGAATCTGGTTGGTTGCTATAGGCAACATCTCCACTTTTTCAAACCAGCAGTTTAGTAAATATACCCCAGAGAGAGAGACACATGGGTCTAGTTACTAATAAGTGGTGATAGTGCTAGAGTTTCGCCAAGATTAAAAAATAAATTATTGCCAGAGCAGCTGAGTGCGCTGTCCGGCGATACTGGCTGGCAGCAGTAAGTCTTACGGCTTGTGGACAGGGAGAAAGACTGAGAGCGACAAGGACTATAGGGAAATAATGGAGAAAATGACAAAGAAAGCTGGACAATTACTATGGCAAATAGAGATTCATTGACACTACATTGACTGCCATAATTTATTTTGCAAACAGATGTATTTTTGTGATGAGGAGGAGAAGAGGAACTGGAGCTAAAGTGAGATCTTTATGATGACAGTGGGTGGTTATATTTATATGGGATGAAATGGCGGCCACGCCTATGCTGTAGCTTACTGTAAACATCTCTGTCTGTGACTTTCATGTGTTATAGTAATGGGTCTCAGACAGGGGCAGCCTGGGCTGGGGGGCAGGGGGCCATTCCCTTAGTGGACTACCTTGGGCTGGGTCACTGAGCCACCTGCATTTTATTTATTTTAAAATAGGCTGCTGTGTCGAGTCTTGCCCCCTGGGCTAAAATTGGCCAGCCGTCCCCTGGTCTAAGACACTGAAATTGTACGCCTTACATTAAGTGGTATCTGTGTGTAGTACCTGTGGAATGTTCCTATGTCATAATCACAAGCCGTTTTTCTAGTCATGACTCTAGAAAAATGGCACTGTTAGCGGTTATCTGGTTCATATAATCACCGATCTCAGAATCATAGTGTTTGTAATGGTTGCCTTAGAGAAGAGATGAATGATGGCTGCTGTACAATATTTTCATCACTTGCTTGCAGCATTCTAACACGAAGCCACAGGGCTTCATAGCAAAATGTGACATTAAACCCTCACTGACCTTAAATGATCTTTTAGATTAAATGTACACTATCATTAACACTTTACTCCATTTATGTTTAAACATAGATTGAATCATGTTATATTATTACATTCTCAACATATAATTTCCCTATATTAGTGTTGAAATAAATACCCCAATATGGTAGGTCTGTGGTGGCCAAACAAGCTCTTCCCCTTAGTGCAGCGGTTCCCAAAGTGTGTGCCACGGCTCCCAGGGGTGCCGCGGCGCTGTCACAGGGGTGCCGCGGGAAAATTAGAAAAAACAAAACAAAACATAAACTCACCAATCCGCGCGGCGCCGGGACCCAGCATCCTCCTCTCTCACGCAGCTTGTCACTATAATGATAAGCTGCGTGAGAGAGAGGGAGAATGCTGGGACAGAAGGCAAAGGAGAGGGGACAGCGTGACAGAGGGCAGAGGAGAGGGGACAGCGTGACAGAGGGCAGAGGAGAGGGGACAGCGTGACAGAGGAGAGGGGGCAGTGTGACAGAGGGCAGAGAAGTGGGACAGAGGGCAGAGGAGGGGGACAGAGGGCAGAGGGGGACAGTTTGACAGAGGGCAGAGGAGGGGGACAGAGACCAGAGGAGGGGGACAGTGTGACAGAGGGCAGAGGAGGGGATCAGAGTGACAGAGGGCAGAGGAGGGGGTCAGAGTGACAGAGAGCAGAGAGGGGGACAGAGGTCAGAGGAGGGGAACAGCGTGACAGAGGGCAGAGGAGGGGGACAGCGTGACAGAGGGCAGAGGAGGGGGACAGCGTGACAGAGGGCAGAGGGCAGAGTGAGAGGGAGCGTGACAGAGGGCAGAGGAGGGAGACAGCGTGACAGAGGGCAGAGGAGGGGGACAGCGTGAGAGGGGACAGCATGAGAGGGGGCAGCGTGAGAGGGGGCAGCGTGACTGGATGCAGAGGGGGCATTTTTGCATACAAATAAATAAGTATTTCTGTCCTGACCTAAATACTTATTACTTTTTTTTGACCCAACTGCTTTTAAAACAGGACTGCTCAGTAATTATTTTGGAGGGGTGCCTTGAGAAAATTATGGAGACTCTAAGGGTGTAAAAGTTTGGGAACCACTGCCTTAGTGTAATGTCACTTGACTGTAAAACAGCAGCTCAAAATGTCATTTTTGAAGCTGCCATAATGCCCCCCGGAGCAAGCAGAATTTTGTGATACTGTGGGGGGGATTCAATTGCGCTAGATGTGGCGTGAGGAAAAAAGAGTGGAGATTTCTGAAATCTCCACCACAAAGTGTCTCCAGAACGTCTGTGAGACACTTGGCGGCTAATTGAGTTCCCGTGTATGTGTAAATTTTTGGTGCAAATTCAAGTGTATGGTTTTGTGCAAGATGGCGGCGTCCGTGTGAGGCGCAAACATTTTCATCTTCTGATGGGAGGATCTGGGTGGAGAGTGGATCTGCAACTAAATACAGTCTGGGCCTCCTCACACACCTTGGGTCTGATTCATTAAGGAACGTAAATTAAGAAGTTTCTTATTTAAGTCTCCTGGACAAAACCATGTTACAATGCAAGGGGTGAAAATTAGTTTTCTGTTTTGCACATAAGTTAAATACTGACTGTTTTTTCATGTAGCACACAGATATCAACTTTAAATGTCAGTGTACAAATAAGCTATCAAGTATTTGTGTGCTACATGAAAAAACAGTCAGTATTTAACTTATGGCAAAACAGAATACTAATTTTCACCCCTTGCATTGTAACATGGTTTTGTCCAGGAGACTTAAATAAGAAACTTCTTAATTTACGTTCCTTAATGAATCAGGCCCCTTGTGTTACGCCCTCATTCAAAATCAAGATTTCCTTTTGCAGAACGAGATACTTAAATGAGATTCAAGGGCTAGATAGAATATACGTACAAAGGTCGTCTCCAGCTTAATGCTGACCATAGAGTCTTTTAACACTTCCCTCAAAAGTACTTAACTTTTACACCTGCTTAGAAGCGGCAGAGATTAGACATTGGCCCATACATTCAATTGCAAGTTTAGACAGGAAAGTCCATTTATAGGTACAATTCTACCAATGTAACAAAATACATTCAAATGGACAATGGTGACATGTGTAATAAAGACTGTCTCCATGTGCTCTCAATCTAATGATTTCAGACATAAATGAAGCTTATGTGAATGACATAGTAGCAGAAAAATGTAATTAATGAGTCTCAGAGCCTCAGTGGTTGCAAATCAATAACACAGCAGGAACAATATCACATTGATATTTGTAGTTTTTTTCTGCATCACTGGTTACAGAACACTGCTATGCAGTCAAAAGCAGAATGAGATTTTGTGCTGCAAGACAAAATATTTAAATAAGCTTTAAAGGGTGCATAGAGCACTTTTAAGTGGAGCGGTCCTGGGACAGCCAGTGACTGTAGAAGATTATTTCACTCCGCAAAATAACTTTTCTACAGGTGATTGGAGCTAGTGTAGGTCGTCTTCTACCTGTACTTTTAATGGACACCTTTTCATCTTTCAGGTGTTCCAACTCTTATTAACACAATTGCATCAAGGAATGTGAGCATCACATGACTGCCTCACATCCAATAAAGTGGAGCTATATGTGATTAGGAATGCCCTCTGCTTCAGTCCCTCAGCAAATGACGTTACATCATGGGCTCAGCCGGGAGCTTTCAGCATGGACCCACAGTGTTGCAAAAGATTGTTTATTTTACAGGTGCAATAACCAAAGTTTTGGTTACTGCAGTAACCAAGTTGTTTACCGAGATGGCATTTCTGGGCTCTATGGAGCTGCAATTATAGAAAAGGACCGCATGACTGGGCTATATTAATATATTCCCTTCCATTTTAATTCTTGCTTCTCAGACAGAGGTCCATGGCTATAAAAGGTACTTAATACCGCTCAGTAAAAAATAATAACAGTTTAAAAATAAATCAAATGTATCTTAAAAAAGTAAAAAATATATATTTTAAAATATTTATGCATTAAAAATGTTTTTTTCAAAGCATTCATTTATTCTCTTATCTAATCCTGAAATGGCGATAATAACAAAGGTACCACTGCGATACTAGACAAAAATGAATGTTATATTTTTATAAAGGTCCCATGAACTTTTCAGAAGAAATTTAATAGTCTGTATATTAGCGTTATAGGTGCCATTCCCTCACATTGTCAGGCAATATATACTGACATCTTGAATCTCTATTTTTGCATGTTTCCACTGCCTGTCGTCAGGTGAATAACACTGTGGAGTGGGGTGTCACAAGCTGCCAATAGTGCTTCACACTGACAGTTTGATTCCCCGATATAGATGATGCTGCAGAGGGGGACTGACACACTGCCACATGAATAACAATTTGCTTATGCAGTTTGAAGCCCCCAATGGCAGAAACAACAGGGCTATGGTAGGTCGGACTTCTTGTGGATGCAAATCATAGTCAGCACTAAATACTGGCCACACATGCACCAATACTGCCCCTCAGCCCAACATGAGAGAGGCAGTATTGCAATGCACTTTAGCCATATGCTTGGATGGCCACATTAGATGAGATCCAGCCATTCTGTACTTGGGCTGTGTGGCCAGATTAGGTATTCCTGACTAAGATCCTAATCAGATTGTTTATTGTTTGATCGTCATCAAGCGTTAGGCTCATTCTGAGGCCTTACCAGCTTCAGGGGCAAACGCAGGATTTTTAACGGTGGGGGGTTCTAAATTGTTACAAAAATTAAGAATTTTAATAAAGTTTGTTTAATAAATAAATTGTGTGTATATATATATATATATATATATATATATATATATATATATATATATATATACACATACACACAGTGTACCCCTCATAACTCAGGGACTCACCACTGTTCAGCAGCAGGGCGGTCAGTAATTCCATTTCAGCAATGTTAGAATATACAGCAGACGCGACAGAAAAACATCTGAGGTGCTGTACATCGGGCCCATGTTAAGCATGTTAAGACCTGCTTTCAGTGCCATAACAGAACATTTAAGTGCCCTGGGCTAGACAGAGCACTGGCAACCCCCCCCCCCCTGCCTAAACACATGCGGGAACGCAGAGCCAGAGGGGGCATTCCTACCTGGTGCTGCTGCCGATGTCTTAAACTGCTTGGCCGGATCCTGGAGTGCTGGCAGGGCCGCCGCGAGGCTGGGGGGGTACTAATTACCTGGGCCCGAGCATGCCAGGGGGCCGGGTCCGGGCCCACACTGCCCACGTTTTTTTTGGGGGGGGAGGTCGAGGGTGGGGCTCTGCCCCTTCATTGGTGGGGGGAGCAGGGTAGTAAAAAAAAAAAAAAAATACATACACATACTCACGGGATCGTGGTGCTGGTGTTCCTCCTCCTTCCTCTCTGCTCTGTTTACACTGAATGTCATCACACCCAACATTCACTGCGAGCACAGCATGGAAGAGGGGACCAGGGAGGGTGCCGGATCGCCACTGACGTGACCGCAAGGTAAGTATTTTATGTTTTCTTTTTTTCAGGATTTTTTTTTCCAGCGCTGCCTCGGACGGGCCCCCATGCCCGCAGGGACCCCGGGCACCTGCCTATTGTGCCCAATGGAAGAAACGGCCCTGCTATTAATTTAATATGGGGTTGTTTGGGGGCTACTGAATGTGGGGGTGAGTTTGGGGAGAATGTGGTCTCTTTATTAAATGTGCCTATGAATTATTTAATGGCAGTAATGTTGGGGCTGGAGGAAGGCCTAATTATTAATCGTGGGTGGTATTGAATTAACAGTGGGGTTGACTGTAATTTTCTAAATGTACCCATTTTTTTTTCCAAATAGGGCCACCAACATTCCAGGATCCAGAGATGCCGCAACTAAAGAAACCAGCAGCCACAAGTGGTGAAAATGAGAACAACAGGTAGGAGAGAGCTGCAGAGTCTGTGAAATGTTGTCATTCTAGTGGGCCAATCCCAATTTTTTGTGAACGTTCAATGGTGTACACAACAACGCAGGTTTTTTTTCTGTAGCAGGGTGGCCTGGCCATGCCCAATTATGCATAGCCACGCCCCCAATTGTATGAACACACACAGTAGTAGCAGCAGGAGAACAATTTTTTTTTACATTCTCAACTCTGAGGGGGCCCCATGAACTTGTTGTACCGGGGCCTTGAATTCCTCTTGGCAGCCCTGAGTGTTGGGGCCCTGTTTTGAAAAGAGATAGTTACTATGCACCTCCTGGAAACGCGAGCACTGACTTAACACTAAGCTACCCTAACCCCAACCAGCCCTCCTTTTACCAAATCAGCCCCAGAATTTAATTAATAGCATTCACATCTAATGACTATGCTTATTTTCCCCCCATATAGTCCCAACATTAAATTAAATAGCACTTGCATTTAATAATTAGGTCAACTTCCCCCTAACCAGCCAACATTAATGTTTATATTTAATAAATAAGCATCCTTACCCCAAACCAGCCCATTAAATTAAAATCATTCACATTGAATAAACTGACCAATTTCTCCCCAACCAGTCCCAACATTAAATGAATAGCATTCTTATTTATTTAACAGACTTATTTGTGCCCTCATCATCCCCAACATTAAAGTAATAGCATTCCCATTTAACAGACATATCCCTCCTCACAAACCCAGATATTAAATTAATAACATTCACATTTAATAAACCAACCAACTTCACCCCTCCCCAGCCCCAGAATTAATAGCATTGCCATTCAATACAAGACCTATTTCCCCCCACAATCAAGTTAATGGCTTACAAATTTCCACCACACTTAATAAAGATTATTGTTATTACTAATAAACACATCACCACCTTTTTTGAATATAGTCCTTATTTTTTTTCTAATCAATTACTTATTATATTAATGTAGTATATATTTATGTACACCAAAGAGCCCCTTCTCTGCAACCCCCTCTCCGACCCTTTCTCACCAGCTCCCCCTCTTCCCCTGTTCTTTACAGCCCCCTCTCCCCTACCATCATTTTTTACAGTCCCTCCACCAACCCTGTTCTTTACATTTCCCTCTCTCCTCCTGCATTTTATACAACCTCCTCTTGTCGCTATTTTTTAAAGCCCCCTCCCCCCATTTTTTTTTACAGCCCCCTCTCACCCCTAATTTTTTACAACCCTCCTCTCCCTCCACCCACAATTTTTCAGCCCCCCTCAGGAATATACTTACATTAGGGCTCCTCAGCTTCTCTTTTCTCTGCATCCTGCGTATTCTTGTTCTGTCTTCTTCTTCCTCTCCAATCTTCTCGCTTTGTCTGCTCCTTGCTTTGTGGTCATCTGTCTATCTTCTTCCTGATTCTTTTCTCCTTGCAGGCTTCTCTATTTGTTATCTGTGAAGGGGGTTTCCACGCAATTAGAAACCCCCCTTGCATGCGCACCTGAGCTTTTTCTTCTTAATTTTTACCTTAAAAAATTATGTGTAAACAATATGTTTTAAGTACCAGTCCCAAAGGACTCTTGGACCATCCTTCTATGTTTTTCTCCTCAGAACTTAGCAAATATTTCAAGAAAAGGGAACACATCCCATATTATGGCTGCAGCTATGAGTGTATTAGCAAGGAATTGGAAAAACTCATCACCCCCTAAGACTATTGAGCTTATAAACTATATAGGGCACATTGCGGTCATGGATCAAATCATCTGCTACCATCACGACAAGGGACACCTTTTTGGGCAAGTTTGGATCCTATGGGTTTTTAGGAAAGGCCAGAGCCACTCTCTAAATGAATAAATGATGCACCCCCAGCTATACGAGGTTAATGCTCAATGTGCAGGCTGTCACCACCTTTCTTAACTCCTGTATTTGTTTGTCCAGTGTCATGTGACTACCTACCTTAAGTCTTTTGGTTCCAGCAACTATTGTTTTGTACTTTTATATCTATCCTACTCTTTTTTTCCACCATGTTACAAGACACAGTCTCAAATTTATCCTTCTTAAAATTTGTTACTATTATATTATATTTATGCCTGTCCAGTTTGACACTGAAAAACCAAGGGATATTGCATTCATACTTCATATTGTTTTGTTTTATTACTTTCACCTCAAGATTTATAAAATATAATATACTTGAGAATGCATATTTGAGATATTTCCTATTGGACTAATAGAATTTTAGATATATTATTGTACCTTTCAAATCTTTGAAGAGTCTTCATGTGAGATAGAATGTATTGTATACAAACTAAGATTCCAAAATCTTCTTTGTCAACATACAAAATATTCTGCATTTTTGAAAACACATTGATAGCCTCATTGCAACTCCAAAATATGTGTACTTTTTCTGGGGACATAGTCCAGCAAGCCAATAAATTACTTATTAGAATATATTTATTTTATAGAAATAAGACAGCGGAGGTCAGGCCATTATAAATTGAATGTTTTGGACAACTTTTATATATATCTGTATATATACAGAATTTGATCACCTGTACACAGCATCCATCTTTTTATTTATGCCAAGGCTAAAACTCCTTGCAGGTAATCACTGCGCCCAGATCAGGAAGTTCTTCAAAGTTCTACAAGATGTTGTCTGACTTCCTATTTCTGAAGAAAATAGTCTGTCAAGCTTGTCTCCAGACAATAAGTGATTGTAATCTTCTGTTTAAATGAAACATTTTTATGGCTCAAGGCTTGATTGCTAGTTCTCTCCATAACTCAATCTTTGAGAGCTCGGATGAAGGTCAGTAAATGAGAGGCAGATCTTAAATCTTCAAAGTCATGACATGAACAAAATGAATTCTTACAAGAGGCTAAGTAATTATATTACCTTTTGGACGGGAATTGAAAATGGCCTCCTGCACAAGCACAGTTGAGGAGTCAAGTGTTCATTTTGCCGATCAGATGCTTGTGAGAAGATAAATTAAACCAAAGCAATGACATTTTTACACTAGATGAGAATACAAAGTTTGCGAACATATTGTGACTAGTTTTTTGTGTTTATCTATGAAAATTTGCATGAGAAATCAGCTGCAATCACTGGAATCAATGTAGACGAGTGTGATGAACAAGGGATGGGTGTCACCTTGAGGTCCACAAACCCATTCATGCACACCTCAAGCTGGTCTAGTGTGAGGTTCGCCTAGATGGGACCCATTTTTCTTAAATCTTGATGCATATCAATTTCCACAAACAGTTTTCCCCAGGTCTTAAACATTTAGCCCCAGGTGTTCATTAACAGGGCATATAGGAAACCAGGTATTAACTGCACTAGATGACTAGTAGACAGCAGGCCAAGGTCAGCAACAGTTGGGGTTTTGGATTACAGAATCATGAGTTGAGAAGTGTAGTGAGGTCAAAGCAGAAGATTAAGACAAGTGGACAGTTTAAGGAACAAGCAGAGGTCTAAAGACAAAAAGAACATTTAGGAGTAGAATCCAAGTCACAATGAAATAGAAACCATTATGTTTAATGATACAACACTGTGAGGTATATTTACTAAACTGCAGGTTTGAAAAAGCAGAGATGTTGCCTATAGCAACCAATCAGATTCTAGCTGTCATTTTGTAGAATGTACAAAATAAATAATAACTAGAATCTGATTGGTTGCTATAGGCAACATCTCCACTTTTTCTTATCCGCAGTTTAGTAAATATACCCCTGTGCCTTAAAAGACACAAAGGATAAGAGATTGATAGAGTAGGCTTGTCTGATATACGTTCTGTAAGACACCTTATGTGTCGGTCATTGGCATCAGATTTTCATTCTCATGCATGTCTCATGGATTCTCTGAGGAGCACATTGTACAGGCTACAAACAGTCCATACTATTTCCCCAAAAGAATATAGCACTAATAGTTTAAATATCTTTTCTTCCATACCCAAAAATACTATGAAAGAATGACAAAAATAAGAAAAAATGTCAATATATGAAAAAATAGCTTATCGGTCCTGTTTTTTAGCTGATCTTACTAAAGAACCAGACCGCGGGATGTAAAGAGACCTATTGGACCCAGCTGGGATCCTTATGGAGACAGGTGACTGATTACAGAGCACTATAGCTTGTATTCAGCAAAACACAACAAATGCACATGAAATGGCTACCTATTATAAGAAATAACTATTTGTTTTGAAATGAAAAAGTATAATCTTAAAACAGACATGCCTTCGATCAATCAACAGATGCTCTGCCGCTGGGAGAGGAAATATTAATCTATCACTGAATTGATCAAGCTTGTGTCCATGCTTTGGCTATGAGTGACTAAACTGCTGGTCATTAGAAGTGCTGTCAATGGCTAAAGCTTTGTCTGTGAAAACCACGGTACTTGGCTAAGCAATGTTCCACCTAATAATTGGCCAAACTGCTGTTCAGTGTCTATGGCTCGATATGTAATGGTACCAATTTATTGTCTGTTAACCAGTATGTTACACATGCATGCCCCAGGCAGCTACTGCTGCCCCATCTTAATTCCTTCACCACCAGAGAGCTCTACCTCTACCATATATGATATATGGCAGTGGTTCCCAAACTTTTGCAGTTCGCGGCACCCTTAGAGTCTCCAAATTTTTTCAAGGCACCCCTCCAAAATAATTACTGAACAGTCCTGTTTTAGAGGTAGTTGGGTCAAAAAGTTGTAATAAGTATTTAGATCACAACAGAAATACTTATTTAGTTGTATGCAAAAATGCGCCTCTGCATCCAGGCACACTGCCCCCTCTGCAACCAGGCACACTGCCCCCTCTGCAACCAAGCACACTGCCCCCTCTGCAACCAAGCACACTGCCCTCTCGCCCCTCCTCTGCCCTCTGTCACGCTGTCCCCCTCCTCTGTCATCTGTCCTCCTCCTCTGCCCTCTGTCCCCCTCCTCTGCCCTCCTCCTCTGCCATCTGTCCTCCTGGTCTGCCATCTGTCCCCCTCCTCCTCTGCACTCTGTTCCCCTCCTCCTCTGCACTCTGTCCTCCTCCTCCTCTGCAATCTGTCCTCTTCTGCACTCTGTCCTCCTCCTCTGCCATCTGTCCCCCTCCTCCTCTGCCCTCTGTCCCCCTCCTCCTCTGCCCTTTGTCCCCCTCCTCCTCTGCTCTCTGTCCCCCTCCTCTGCCATCTGTCCCCCTCCTCTGCTCTCTGTCATCCTCCTCCTCTGCTCTCTGTCCTCCTCCTTCTCTGCCCTCTGTCCCCCTCCTCTGCCATCTGTCCCCCTCCTCTGCCATCTGTCCCCCTCCTCTGCCATCTGTCCCCCTCCTCTGCTCTCTGTCCCCCTCCTCCTCTGCTCTCTGCCCCCCTCCTCCTCTGCCATCTGTCCTCCTCCTCTGCTCTCTGTCCCCCTCCTCTGCCCTCCGTCCTCCTCCTCTGCTTTCTGTCCCCCTGGTCTGCCATCTGTCCCCCTCCTCTGCCATCTGTCCTCCTCCTCCTCCTCTGCTCTCTGTCCTTGCCCTTTGCCCTCCTCCTCTGCTCTCTGTCCCCCTCCTCTGCCATCTGTCCCCCCTCTGCCCTCTGTCCCCCTCCTCTGCCCTCCTCCTCTGCCCTCTGTCCTCCTCCTCTGCTCTCTGTCCCCCTCCTCTGCCCTCTGTCCCCCTCCTCTGCCCTCTGTCCCCCTCCTCTGCCATCTGTCCCCCTCCTCCTCTGCTCTTTGTCCTCCTCCTCCTCTACCCTCTGCTCTCTGTCCCCCTCCCTCTGCCCCGCGCCAGCCCAAAAAAAAAAGAAAGAAAACAGAAACTTACCAATCCGCGCGGCGCCGGGACCCAGCAGACTCCTCTCTCCCGCAGCTGTCACTGATGTCATTCAGTGACAGCTGCGGGAGAGAGGAGGCTGCTGGGTCCCGGCGCCACGCGGATTGGTAAGTTTCTGTTTTCTTTCTTTTTTTTGCCTGGCCCGCGGCACTCCAGTGACAGCGCTGCGGCACCCCTGGGAGCTGCGGCGCACACTTTGGGAACCGCCGATATATGGTATTATATTATATATTAATATTGCAGTGTCTATTCCATACATACACTGTTTGCGCCTCTCTCTCACTCTCACTCTGTGTGTGTATGTATATGTGTGGATATGTATGTGTGTGTGTGTATGTGTGTGTGTATATATATATATATATATATATATATATATATATATTTATTATTAAAGTAATTCTATCATTTTTCAAATAAGCATTGCATAGGCAATTGTATTGTGTTTCTAACGCACAAAGTGAGTTATTTTAGCAGATGTAAAACGTTAACAGTTCAATACATTATTATAATATAATCAACAGTACAGTACAGCCAATACCAAAAGATACTTATTAAAGGTGTTACATCAAGGCAGAAAAGTATAAAAACACTGAATACATTACATCTTCCTTATAGGTTTCACTCAGATTCAATGAATGCAGCCATGCCGTCACATTTCTCTGCTTCCAAGAGAGAGAGAGAGAGAGCCAGAGAGAAAAAGCTTTGGCTGATAAAGAAACTTGATAGTATCTGGTTTCAGTATAGAACATGTTTCCATTGGTTCAGGACAGTCTAATGTAAATCAGGTCTTAGGTCAGTTCAAAGGATTTCTCTGGGAAGAGGGGATCACCTTCCCCCAACAGCTGAAAACATGTGCTTCTCAAGGAAACTGACCCAAACCAGTTCTAAAGCAACTTAAAACACAATGTCATTTTGATCATTCAATCTTTTATCTTCCATAACTATTGATTGCAGGAAGCGATCACAAAGCAGAAATTATAAGATGAGAGATGGTAATGTGCAGATCAAAATGATATCAGACATGACACTTTTCCTATAACCTTAACCTTAAATAACACTGAAGTGTACATATAATCATAATATATAAACTAATAATAAACTAAATACTCATGCTCATAAATTACAGTGTAACGGAACCAATATGAATATGAATTATATAAATAACTAAATGTTGTAATGAGAGTGTGTGCGTGCGTATTTTACCGTGCGATCGCACCATGCCACGTGTTACGTGGCAGACGGATCGCAATCGCACGGCAAAACAATATTAACCAATATACTTTCGTTCATCCAATTATACGAATTTGATAGTATAATAAACGATCACATTAAAGATGTTATGTGCAGGATCTCAGTACCACGTTTCATTGCTATGTAATGCAAATCCCCCTTGGGGTATGACCACGCTGTTTGTAGATCTAAACAAGTTATCATAAGAGAGTCTTAATCCTCAAAACGATTTCTTCTTTTACTATAGACCGTACATTTCTGGAGCTTGGAGATAACCTTTTGTATGCCCTTCAAGGGTGCAATAAAACACGTAATACATTATTTGGAAAGGTACAAGGTACAATAGAACATGTATCAGCTATACAGAATACTCTACTACAGTTCTTCAAGTTTAACAGGTTCATCTGTCCAACGCATGTCTTTAAGCTCAGAATACATTTAAGCACTTCATGTTCATCAATAGCATCATCCTATATCTATCAATAATGTCATATACAATCTCCTTCAGCTTGCGTTAATATACACACTTCTAATAATGTCATCAGTTCTTTTCATCAACACTTGTGGGCGGGCTATTTTCTGTTCGTTCTTCTCAGTCTCCCAATACTCAGATTTAACAGTGATCGGCTTTTAAACTATTGGGAGACTCCAGACTAAGGGACCTAGGTGTTGTACTTTTCCCCTAGTGACCTCCCACCCATAATTCGGGTACCTCAAGAATATTTAGTGGAAAGAGAACTAATCCTACTTGATATAATCACTGAGGCACGTGTGAGCACGCCCAGAACTTTGTTTGGTCTAAAACCTTACCCTCCCAAGAATGATAATCATTCTCAAGGATTCCTGCTCAAGTCCGAATATTACTGGACTGGCATCGCTGGGTGTACCTTTTTTTTAACCATGGGGTCGCCGTACTTACAGATGTAATGCTACTCAGACAATAGCCCCTTGCACTTTCTCCAAGCTCCAAGGTTTCCAGATTTTCCTTTACCCCTGAATTGAATAGAGTAATTGGCTGGACCGATTATGCTACTAACTTCTCCTTCATCCCCAATACCTCCTTATCATTACCTGAACCAGCCTCTGTCACCTGCTAATAATCAAAAGAATTAACGGTCCTGAGAAGAGAATGAAATGAGAGAACACAAAACAGGAAAACTACAACTTCATGCTGGACAACTGTCTTAGCCTTTGGCTCAGGTGCTACTAACTGCATTTGAGGCCTACCAGAACAGAGTCATGAGTGCCCTTGGACCCTTCTCTGAGTGTTGGCCCCTCTGCAGTGGGTGGAATGGGCACCAGTGTGTCTCTGCTACCCTTGAAGCCGTGATGCTGGTAGCCTACACCTGGTACCTGTCTGTCAAATAACCTGAGCCTAAGAAATTATTGCTCCACAACTTACTCTCCCGATCCAACATCCTGACAGTTAGTGCCTTTTCAGGAAACAGTGTTTTGGACGTTCTCGGTTGCTGTCTCACTATTTACCTTCTCTCAAGTTCTAACCTAGCCTCCCAGTTACAATCTCATCTCACAAGGGGTCAAGAACATTTCAAAAACTGACAGATTAAGAGTCTGCCCAGGAGTGATCTTTTGGTAGCGGGAAAGGACTAGTGGCCGAAGCTATCAGTCACTTCAATCAAGTTCCAACTCTTATTCTATTCAATTCGTTCTACCGAGTACCGTTACTTTATGTTCACACTGGTTTATGGCTAATTGAAAGTATGTGATTTGTTACCACTACTCATACATTATACATCTGTTATTAATAACATGAATACCCCTATCATCTATTATAATTCTAGGACTATCACATTGAATAACAAAAGCTTTGAGTATGACACAGTAATACATTAGACACATTTCAATATACCTTTACCCAGACATATTTCATTGGTACACCAGTGTATACTTGAGGATCCTGCATGGTGGTAATTGGATGACGTGTATTTGTTTTACCTGGAGGAAAACCCATCAGCAGGAGGAATATGGGATGGCTCTATTGGTATCATTTTCCTGACATTCTCTTAATCAATATAGGACGTTGCCGTCCTACTTACTAGCTTGAGACGAAATATGTGGTGCACCCCAATATACTCTTACCAGCTTGCACATACCTTCTGTACCCAGCTGAGCCAGACCATTTGCTGCCTCCTCTGGGACTGGGAGATACACTTTGGGAGCTTCTGGTCTACCTTGTACATCTCTCCAGAGTCCACCAGATTCCTCACCACATCTCTTCACCTTCCAGACAGTTTATTCCTCAGGTAACACAAATCTTCATATATTAACCAATATGTGTATGTGTGCATGTTTGTGTGTGTGTGTGTTCACATTTTAAAACTAAAACAATACAACGAAAAACAAAACAAAACATAGATTTGTTAGCTGTCACATAAAACCCTGCTGTCTATTTGACAGCTATGTTTGTCCTGGTGTGACAGCCATGTATGGTTGTGTGTGTAAGTATGGACTTTACTAGCAGTTACTTCAGTTGGTAACTGTGTCACTGTATAAAGTCCTCTATGTAGTGTCCTAATCATGTGCTGGTATTGCTATAAAAAGATTTCTCAGTCACCTCAACATCGCCCCCTAGACTAGAAAAATGCTGAAGGCCAATATATATCAATTGATTTTCCCTCTGCCAACTCACATGCCCTTCTCAGTACCTCAAATTCAGCTACTTGACTAAGTGAGAAAGACAAAGGGGTCTATTTCTATAACACTTTCTTCAAATATATCAGTACCCAGTACATGTCTGTCTAACAGTAAAAAAATATAAAACATGAAAATTCTACATTTTCTAGGGTTTCACATTATGTCGTATCTTGTGGTAAAAATCCTACTCCAATGTTCTATACAGAGATGCATATCTGTATGCCTAACCTCCAGCAATCGCCTATTCACCCTTTGTGCATCCATATAAAGGCACATTTTTGCACAGGAGGCACGAATCGTAAAAACAAAAAAACAAAACAGATATGCAATCTATAAAACATGAATCGTATTTCCACAACAGAACCTTTCTGCTTAAAATCAGCAGTTTCTATACACATGAAAACAAAATCCCTGACTGTTTCTGTAATTCATGTCAATCTAGTGTGTGTGTATCTCTGAATTTGTCTTATGTAAAAAAAATAAAAATATGTCTTAGCCCCATTGATGAGACTGTGTCTGATTTTATCTCTACCAGAGCAGAGAGAGAGAGAGAGAGAGAAAAAGAGAGAGAGAGAAAGAGAGAAAAAGAAAGATAGATGGGTACTAGCATTTGTGTAAAGAATGAGAAATAAGAAAGCAATAAATAATGGGAATACAAAGATTTGAATAGAAACATACATGTAGAAAGGGAGATTTTACAGCAAAAATGACAGCTGGATTGGACTCTATGGGGAAATGGCTGAATTCATTCCACTGCTCCCCTTAGCTATTTGCTAACTATGACCCCTCCCCATACTTGACTAGGGGGTCTTAACCGTGCAATCCAGTGGCGTCCGTCGTTTGTTCATTAAGAACTCAGTATCACATTGACTACATACCTTTTCAACCGATTTTCCTAACTTATGATAGAGAAATGTAAAAATTAACTGTTGATGACTCATCTGAGATACATAAAACGATATTTTTGGAGAAAAGTATGTATATACTTCATTTTTGGATAATGATTCTCGGCCAAACAAATTATCATGAGTCACTGCAGCCTGAAACAAAGAGTGTTCCAATGATCCATTGTTAATTAGTCTTTCGAGAGTAATCTTTCTATTTCTCTACCTCACCCTTTTAAACACTGAGTCTATATTTCTTTTGTCTACCTTTATCTGTGAAGAAAAGACAAGATAGTTATCTTTAAACAACAAACAAACCAAACATTCTCATTCTTTACCATCGGCCAGCGATTTAGGAAAGCAAACATGTGACAACATAAAACAAACAAGCAACATCAGCAAAGATTACTTTTTAAATCAGTTTTTTTTTCTAAACTTTGCACATTAATACTTACCACCGAGTATTATTTGTCTTGCCTGGTCTTAATTTCCTAGCTTTGGCTCTAATATTTTCTTTGCAATCTTTCCTCAAATGTCCCTTCTTAAGACAGTTAAAACACTTTAAAGATTTCTGTTTCTTTCGTCCCTTATAGTGGTTTTTATAATTCTAAAGGTTGTGAATGTAATTTTTCTAACGTCTGGATACCCAACATCATTAAACTATCACTCTGTGCTTTTTCCTTCTTACATATATTTTTATCACGTTCTACAGCATGCTCTCTAATATCATCTACCGTGAGACCTCTCCAATTAGGAAAAGAGGTTTGTATCCAGGTTCTTAGGTCCTGCCGGAGGCCGCCCATTAGTACTGCAACAGCTACCTCCCTGTAATGTTAATTTACCCTTATATCTGATATTCCTGCGTACTTAATCATGGCCGCTATAGTCCTAGAAAAATAATCAGTTGTAATCGAATTACCTTTTTGTTTGATGGTGTATATTTTGCCCCATTCCATTGTCACTGGAAAATACATGGCCAACTTTGTGATTATACGTCCAATATTATTCTGATTGTCATCCTCAGTTAAGGGATTATCCTTCTCCAACCTACAATCCTTAATGAACTTTTGTATATCACTATTGAGAGGAAGACAAGCTTTAAACAACAATCGCCAATCTTTATTAGTAGGCTCACGTGCATTACCTAAATGTCTAACAAATTTCTGACACTTGGCCAAATCTTTTCTAGGATCAGGGAAATCAGGCATAATTGTAAATAGTTCTGTCTTAGTCCATGGAAAATACATTGCTACCTGTTTCATGGGAACTACACCATCTCTGTCCGCTTTCCCATTGGGAACTGCTGTTGCAGGATATAAGCCTACCAAATCACTATGTTCTGAACTAGTTGCTGTAATCGCTGTTGCAGTACAATGAATGTCTCCCCCTTTGATAACCTTTACATTATTCTCACCAATTTCAGCCGCTGCCCCTGCCGCTGGAAGCATTCCCTTTCCTTGTCCGTGTATGTTACTGGCATGGGCAATGGCTGAAATGACTGTGGGCACATCTTCTTCCTCTGAAACATTACTTAAGACAACATACAAATTACTAGTTACAGTTTTTACATTTTTGGTATTGGCTGTACTTTCCGCCCCGACCGAATTTGTCGGGGGCGTGTTTGCGCTCAGTTCGCCATGATTTGCAACGCACACTTCCGGAACGCTCATTTCCGGTACACTCATTTCCGCTGTGCGCGCGCTTTTCGTCCTACTTACTTCCGCTGTGCATTCGCTGCTCTGCCACGTGTTACCTTCCATTTGCCACAATTTTAAACAGTCATCATGTTCAATTCTCGCTTTTGTTGATTTAATCAACCGCACTTTATCTCTAACATTATTTAACACCTCTGAATCAAGACTACCTATGTTTGGGAAAGGTTTCACATACTCCCGGGTCATCTTGACCCATTTGTCGCAGTATGCCGTTGCATACGCACCATATTTATTATACATAACATACTTCGCCAAACCAACCGGCCATTCATTAGGCAGCACAACATGAACTATCTCTAGCGTTTGCTTCGTATCCATTGTATAAAACAACCTATTTCTCAATGCTACACAAAAAGACTTTTTACCTGTTCTCCTTTCAAACAGAACCTACTAGAGATTTTTATTCGTGGACGTTTTCAACAGGTACGTCCCCTTAAAAATATCAATGCCTTTCCTAGTTTGAGTACTTTACCACTGTTAGCAATCAAGAATATCAGTGGTTGCAGCGTATTTCCTCCCACATCTCCCAAGTTGCAATCACGGCTGCACTAAATCAACCATGCGGTCCGATCGCACCGCTTACGGATACTATCAGTAAGCTTTGCGATTAATATTTGGGAATGCCGCGAAAACCTGTTATTTTTGCTTCCAGTATACCTGCCAAGTATACTCTGTGGTGTTTCTTTATCACCTGCTCTTAATCAGAACAGAACACCACTTCACACAAAGGTCTCTTTATATCCTGCTCACCCGGTGAACAGAACCTTTGTTGTCAGGTCCCCTTTTTATCGTGACCCGTCAGACACACCTGAACCAAAGCGCTATCTATTTTCAATAGTTCCACACTGCCCTCCCAATACTCAATCAAGGCCCTGCCATGCGGTCCAACCGCACTGCTCAGAGATACTAGTTATCTGTGAACATCGAGATTAGTATTAGGCGCATGTGCAGAACCCTATATTCCGTTACCAGTATACTTTTGTCCTTGTGCATACCATTCGCATACACACACACAACCTTTTGATTTCTGTACAGAAAATGAATTTCCCAAACACTAGTAATATATTTTAAGAGGCTTTAACAAGTGGTTATACTATGCATATATAACAGACTATGAACATGACTGTTTAAAACACGTGGTAACAATACCGGAAGTTCATACACGCTAAATAGGAAGTCATATATCCTAGGCAATGCAATACCTTTTAAAACGTAAAACAACAATAAAAAGAAACATTTTTCTTTCTTGTCCCTAGATTCTAGTTAGCGTTCCTTCAGTTTACGCAACTGCGGACATTCGGCTTCTCAACACAAAATGGACAACAGGTTTTGAACACATTGTGTTCTTTCCCGTATGAGACGCTTCCGTCAATATCCACCCTTTGTTGAGCAACCGAAATCCGCAAGCGTTGCGTACCTTCAGATAACGTAACCTCCTAAACTCACGAGCCCCCAAATTATTAAAGTAATTCTATCGTTTTCAAATAAGCATTGCATAGGCGATTGTATTGTGTTTCTAGTGCACAAAGTAATTTATTTTAGCAGATGTAAAAAGTTAACAGTTCAATACATTATTGTAATATAATCAACAGTACAGTACAGTCAATACCAAAAGATACTTATTAAAGGTGTTACATCAAGGCAGAAAAGTATAAAAACACTGAATACATTACATCTTCCTTATAGGTTTCACTCAGATTCAATGAATGCAGCCATGCCGTCACATTTCTCTGCTTCCAAGAGAGAGAGAGAGAGCCAGAGAGAAAAAGCTTTGGCTGATAAAGAAACTTGATAGTATCTGGTTTCAGTATAGAACATGTTTCCATTGGTTCAGGGTTCAGGACAGTCTAATGTAAATCAGGTCTTAGGTCAGTTCAAAGGATTTCTCTGGGAAGAGGGGATCACCTTCCCCCAACAGCTGAAAACATGTGCTTCTCAAGGAAACTGACCCAAACCAGTTCTAAAGCAACTTAAAACACAGGGTGGCACGGGGGCCCGTACTGGGCCCGATTTTTTCTGAAGGTGGCCCTGGCTGTCATAAATGTTAAATAATGCAAATATGCAGAGAGATGAGGTTTTATCTACACATTGTTTTATATCCATATGATTTACCAAACTTATAAAGGATTTCAAGGATCTAATGTGCACGTCATCGTGCTACAATTATACAAATCATCTGTCTACCTCGTAAATATTATGCACTAGCTAAAGTGCCCGGGTTTAAATCTTCAAGCTATTAAGTTATCATTGAGTTGGATGCACAGTGGCCTAGTGGTCAGCACTTTCACCTCACATGGTCGGGATAAGATTCCCCACCATGGCCTTATCTGTGTGGAGTTTGTATGTTCTCCCTGTGTTTGCCTGGGTTTCCTCCAGGTGCTCTGGTTTCCTCCCACACTCCAAAAACATACTGGTAGGTTAATTGGCTGCTACCAAAGATTGACCCTAGTCTGTGTGTGTGTGTGTGTGTGTGTTAGGGAATTTAGACTGTAAGCTCCAATGGGGCAGGGACTGATGTGAGTTCTCTCTACAGTGATGCAGAATTAGTGGTGATATATAAATAACTGAAGATGATGATGATGAACTGTCAACCATTTAAAATTAACAGCTTAGAAGCTCTTTCAACACACCCATGAGGTGGCTGCCCAGTGTCATTTTTATTTTTATATTAAATATCATCTAAATCCATCCAGTGGAAGGTCCAGAACAGCCTCCCCGGGTCAAAGCTCTGCCCAGCTTACATCAAAGGGCGGTCCGACCGAGACCGTAACCCCCTAAAACCTGGACAGAATCCAACTGGACCAACTCACATTGGTTTCATCCCAATTGGTGCAGGGGTGTCTAAATGCATAACTGGACAGACAAACCAATGATTTTTATATACAAGATAACTTTATATATTATATAGGTTAATATGGCTATTATATGGCTCTTATAAATAACTTTTAAATAGTACGAAGTGAGTGTGTATATAAAGTGTAACATTGAGTACTAGTCACCTTTTTTTGACAGACAGGTAGAAATCTCGCAATGAATACTAAACATGCCAATATATAACACTGGAGCGTCATCTCTAAAACTAGTTCCTATGGCACCTCATCGGGTATAAAAAAAATAAATAGAAAATAACCTCAGCAACGGTTTCTAAAATCGTTATTTGGTGCTAATTATTGGTGTATAAGTAGTACCCAGTTTCACACTTCATCATGACACATATTCAGTATCTCTTTAGGTCTGTATTCTTGCTGTTTTTCATACCCTGAGGATATAAATTGCAGGTTTAGAGCATGTGTTTTAGCACTAGAATCCCCATACAGTATTCTAAAATAGGCAAAAGAGCATAACAGCATTAATATGGTGGAATGTAACAATTACACTGCCTGCTATTTGGCGCAAATAACGCCTGTAAGCGCTGCTTCTATACGCAGGGTGTGAGCGCTGTGTGTGCCAGGACTCTTTTGTACAATTATTATCATTATTTTTATTATTATTATTAAAATACAAGAACAACAGACAACAGCTTCGCTCAGTGCCGAGACCTTGGCTCTAAGTCTTAAGCTCAATGTCTCAGGTAATTTTTAAAATCGATTTATATTTTTTTTATTCATTTATAGCACACTATTTCATATATATTAGCTATTTAATACTTCCAAAACCAGTATTGTTATAATAAACATTTTCTTTTTTTTACGTCACTAGTAACGTTATGAGTTTTGCAAAGTATGGGGAACAATGGATCTGACAAACTTGGTGGTCTGGATGAACCTTGGTTTACTTCAAAACAACTTCCCTTCCCATGAAACACCTAAATCAACAGAATTACTCAATTCCCCCCAGAGTATTGCCGCGCTAAACCCATTACCGTTATTACGGTAGAGTCAACCCGGCTTTCGGCTCGTAGGTCAAGGAGCTGCAGGCAAAAAGTCGGCGTTGAAACTAGCGTAACGGTATTTAAGCGCACTATTACTGTAATAACGGTAATAGTGCGCAGGACGCGCTACTTCTTACAGAAACGCGGCCAATTGAATTCCCCCCATAAGGTCCTATAACTTTTATCCCATTTTGCACCCACAAGGAAAACAGGTTTTTAATGCACTGAGCAAACTTCTGGGTACCTTGTTACGTTCTCCGTTTCACAATGGTGGGAAGCTCTAATAGAATATGGTAGGGTTACCTATGTGTATGTTACAACAGGACATTATTCTGAAATATTGGGGATTTTTTTTTTTAATACAAACTTATGTGAAGAAAGAACACTTAATGGTATTTACTAAACTGCGGGTTTGAAAAAGTGAGGATGTTGCCTATAGAAACCAATCGGATTCTAGCTTTCATTTATTTAGTACTTTCTACAAAATGACAGCTAGGGGGGTATTCAATTGTTCCTCCGGGCGCCGCCGGAGCGAGCGCGTTAAAACTATTACCGTTTATATGGTAATATTGCGCGTAATTACCGTTCATACGGTAATTTACTCGCTCAATTTCAGCTCGCTGCTCAGGGAGCTGCGAGCTGAAACTGAGCGAGTAATTACCGTATAAACGGTAATAGTTTTAACGCGCTCATTCCGGCGGCGCCCGGAGGAACAATTGAATACCCCCCCTAGAATCTGATTGGTTGCTAGAGGCAACATCCCCACTTTTTCAAACCCGCCTCTTAGTAAATCTAGCCCTTATTCTGCTATTCTTCTTAATACAGTACTTTGCCCAACAGGTGCATTGTTTCATTAGAATCTACGGATACTGTTTCCAATTCTCTCAAACAAGTAGTATTGCGATACCTTTCATGCATGCTGCTAAATGCAACAACTCTATTTACATTACTATCTAGATTTCTCTCTAAAACCTGCACTGCCTCAGTGCCTTAAGGATACAGGTATTCCTGGATTGAATGATGAAATAACTTCATTTTTTGCAATTTAAATCAGCATATCTTTTTTTTCTAGCAAAAATGAGAATTAAATTTTTACAGGGTCATTGAAACAGGTCAAGAAGTAGCTTAAGGTGAACCAAAAAATATCTTGCGTTAACCTCTGTCGCTATACTTTTCATGAATTACTTTTCTGTCAAGTACGATGGAATTTTACTTAGAGACAGACTTACTTTTGAAATCCTATTACAGAATCTGAATTTTCAGAAGGCATCAGCATAGAAGTTTTGTGCCAAAACTAGATTAAATCCAGCATGAGCAGGGTGTCCTGTTAATGTTATCAAAGATAATGGTTTACTCATTCTAGATGACACCAGCAAATCAGCAATACAAATACAGCCTGAGGCCATTGTACTTTATTATATATACAACAGTTCTAACCATTCCCCTGCTTACGCTGGCACAAATATCGTTTACTATGAACCCCAGAGTGATCCCAGTAAAGTTTTCATCACTTAAATGAGTTCACGCACATGGGAAAAGTTTTAAGAAACTCTTGCTGTAAAATAAGTTAGAAAAACACATTTGTTTTGCAGGCATATTTGTTTTTGTGTGTGTGTGGTGGTATAGGTTTGCTGTTGTTTTTGCTTAGCTTTAGGGATACATTGTTTCTAGATAAGTGAGGAAGCAGTTTTACGATCCCAGAAAATAGACCACACGGCTCTGTTTATCTTGAGCTATTTTGGGTGGCAGCGAATGCATTTGGAGAGCAAAGATATTGAAAGGCAAAAAGTGCAAAATGAGTTATAATCAGAAATAGCTTGTGTAGTATTTTCACACAAGACAGGGAACAACCACATATTTAGGTCATATTAAATGGTTGGTGTTGCAGAAAGTTTCATAAAAACAACAATGTAGAACATACAATATAAATATCGTATTGCAGTCCCTTAAAATATAGCTAAATATATATTTTTAATGTCATCTAGAAACTCCGCTTCTTTCATGACACCTGTGTGGGTTATTTCATCATAATCAGTGGTCAAAGTGGGTTGGTATATTGTGGCATGCCATACTGCCACCTCTCCTACTGCCTCCTTTGTACAATGATCAATCCCATTTAACGACATGTTCCATACTGCCACCTCTCCTACTGCCTCCTTTGTAAAATGATCAATCCCATTCAACATGTTCCATAGATACCGCCACTTCTCCTACTGCCTCCTTTGTAAAGTGATCAATCCCATTCAACAACGTTCCACACCGCCACGTCTCCTACAGCCTCCTTTGTAAAATGATCAAATCTATTCGCCAACATGTTCCATACCGCCACTTCTCCTACTGCCTCCTTTCTAAAATGATCAATCCCATTCACAAACATGTTCCATACCGCCACGTCTCCTACTGCCTTCTTTGTAAAATTATCAATCCCATTCACCAACATGTTCCATACCGCCACGTCTCCTACTGTCTCCTTTGTAAAATGATCAATCCCATTCACAAACATGTTCCATACCGCCACGTCTCCTAGAGCCTCCTTTGTAAAATGATCAATCCCATTCACCAACATGTTCCATACCGCCACTTCTCCTACTGTCTCCTTTGTAAAATGATCAATCCCATTTACCAACATGACCACTGATCATAAATATCTCTCTGGTTAATCTCATCAAGGATCTGATACAACTGCTCAAAGTACAAGTATATAAGCTGCATCCTTTTGAGTATGATTGCTTACAATTTAGTGATTGACCCTTTTCTTCTGTTTCAGCATATTTATTATTATTATTACTAGACCCAATAAAGGAATATATCAGAAGAGGGTGCTAAACAGTGAGCAATGGCTGGTCAATGTAGCACAGAAAATAACTACAACACTATCATAATAAGGAAATGCTACAGGACATGGACAGAACAATTCTTAGATTGTTCAACAGGTGTGTTAGGCAGTAGCCAAAACATGAATAACCACTATAGTAATTCCTCCAATACACCAAATATAATTGTATGAATTTCAGCTGCTGTACTGCAGCGATACTTATGTTGCACTGAATGGCCTGCAATAATAAAATGCAGCATGCTGTACGTACAGTCTCACACGGAAACAGTGATGATGAATCTGACTAACACCGGCAATTGTCCAGACACCTTTATACGTTTGTGAAAGAGAATTACTAAATGTAACAGGACAGATGAATTGTCACACAGTGATCAATTGGTGTTGTCCACAAATAGCCAGTTAGTCCCCCCCAAAAAATATGTAGGAATTAAGCCGCACCTATGTTCTCCAGAACATGCACACTTTGGTGCTCATAGGTCAGATGCAAAAACAAAATGTGCTTTATTTAATGGGGAAGTGAAAGGGGTGGTCTGGCATAGCCATAGTACAGCAAGGATGTGTTAACACTACTTACATATTATATAGAGCCATAGATAAGTCCCGGTTGTGGATGCATCACAACTGGTGCAAGATCAATATCATGAGCACAGATCTTGTAATTGCTGTTAAAAAAATAAATAAAAAAAAATTGGCAAGCATTTCCCCACCCAAAAAAAGCCAAATCAGCCTAGTGCTGCTACTGGCAAAATCAGGGGGACAAAAAGCAGGGTCCCCCCCCAAAGTTGTCAATACCAGCACTGATATACCAGGTGGCACTATCAGGGAAAACCACAGCCTGTAGTCCACCTGCCACAGTGACATCCAGCCCTAGGTGGGTCAGCATAAGGCTGAATCCCCTAGGAGGATCGGACCCGGAGAAAGAATGCGGACCACCCCTAGGATTATCCCAGCCCCATGCTGAATTGCAGTAGGGTTATTCCCACACCGCTGGTGCGGTAATAATGCAAAAAATAGATGAAAATAATCATTTTGTCTGTGGTATACTACAGGTCCCAGCATGCCCAGGCCACCAATAAGTAGTAGTACTACAAGCACCAGCCAAATCCAAGGCTACCAGGGCCCATGAAAATAAAACACTTACACTGTTTTTAAAAATACTTTAATTGAAACAAATACTCCCCCAAATCAGCCTCTTCCACTCTTTATTGTCTCAATTAGGTCCGGGCTGGCATTTTGATGTCATAATCCTGGTCTTCAGAAAATAAAAAAAATTATAATTGACAACTCTAGAAGAGTGCCGCTAAGAGCTGCCTGTGCGAATGAGCTCTCATTGGCTATGATGTTACATTTAGAAACAGGGCATTTCCCACACCCTGACCTCAGCTGATGAAAGGATTTCACCTACGCCTCCTCCCTGCCAGGCTGTGCTCCAAATAGGCTCCCAAAGGGTTCCCACAAGGGGGCACCAATGCTGCACAGAGCTTGTGGGTGGGAGGTAAGGGTTATGTGAAGGACTGAGTCCATAGTTAATTTATCCCTAGCTCAGTCATGTTCCCATTCCTCAAATCTCTGCTTGGTATAGGGTCTTCTTTAAAGCTTGAACACATGCAAACAGCAATGCTGGAAACTGATCTATATATTGTTTTTGCCAATTAGTAAGGTACAGTGTTCTCTCCTTATAATGTCAGCTTAAAACATGGCCAAAAATTATGTAATCAGTGAGGGTGGCTTTATAAAGAGGTTTATAAAGAGGTTGATATATAATGATATATAATGGAATAATAAATACATTGTGATGTACTTCTGCACAGAGAATATACATGGTGGCTGGTGTTATAAAGTAAGGGTGATATAAAGAGGCAATACTGTACTTACTAGAATTAAAAAACAACAACTACTATAGAATCAACATGATTGAGTTTCAGAACAGAGGACTGATCCATCCCCAGGAATTTGTCTACATAAACACACCTATGTTCTTTATGAACTTTCCCTACTTGACCTACGACTACTTATCAGAGTCGAGTCTATTAGCATTTTGTTTTAGTAATCCTAAACATTGAATATACAGCAAAACTCTGAGTTACACTGAGAGGAAAAGGCTTGCACCCAACATACAAAAATCCACTATTTAACAATTAACTTTCCTCTACCAGGCTTCTGGAATAAATTAAATATAAGATTAATCAAGATGATTTGGAAACTGTCAACATTAGACCCTACATCTCAATTGCAGATAATAAACATATATGAAAAGGAGCGCGTATTTTCACTTCAACAATCCTAAAACCAAACTGATGTGCAGACAGTTGTAGAACGGCAGGGCACAGATTTCAATGGTTGCTTGCAGAATTCTTACCATGGACATTTACACATTTTACAAAATTCACAGTGCAAGCTAAAAGGTGATATAAACACAAAATGTTGGGATCACACAATGGAAAATGTCTGAAAAATGCTGCAGACAACTTACCTAAAACATGCTATTGCCCATGTGGTTACCAATTCACCATTTCATTTAGTTTTCCAAAACGTATTTTAAATGACAGAATCCGATTGGTCGCTATGTGTTACACCCACTTTTTGCTTAGTTATATGTGCTCCAGTATCCGTTAATACACCCCTCACAAACCAAACAATCCATCCATCATCTGTTACAATGTATCCATAGGTTCAATTTTTGACTCCAGGTGAAAGGACACTGAAACATTACACAAGCAATCTGACAAAATTTATTTTCTTTAAACCAGCAGTGGACGTGCTCGTCACTAGGAAACACCATATCGTTCACTATGACGATGAGCCGGGAGGACTCGAAAAATTGTTGGATTATCTAATTTAGGCATTAACTAACTAAATCCAAAACAGCTTGACATCACATAAATTATATGAACATTAAATATATCCTGAGTCGCTCTGTGCTAAACTTTTTATTAGCTTATTTTCTTTTTAAAATGTCTGAAAATATGTATATAACATTATTTACAAATCATAAATAAAAAACAAAGAGTTAACCAGAAATAACAGTTACAAAAGAAAAAAAAACCTTATGTTCCCAGCAGTGCTAAAAATGTTTCATACAGACTTTATAAAAGGGGATTACAGCTAGTCAAACATGCAGAAGGTGCTTGGTCTGGAATTCTTCATATGTAGGGTGCATGGGTCATTCTTCTACTGTAGGTTAATTTTTAATGACAACACTTTACAGACCCCCCCCCCCACCCACCCCCACTTACTATCATTAATGTCAAATGAGCTGACACAATCATAATTTGAAGAGCAATACTCAATATTAGACAGTTACAACAAGGCAATTACTTGTGGGAGGTTAACGGTGTAGGAATGGTTGGGGGCCAGCCACAACTTCATGTCCAGTTCCAGATTAGCCCTGATTACATGGGTGCGGATAACCTGTCCTCCTATCGTTCAGCTCCAGTAAACGGTAACAATAAAACTATTCACATATACGATCTGTACTAAATAGTATTTGGGATGCTTTTTTTTTCTTTTCTTAAATACACATATACAAAACAGTAGACTGAAAAATCGTGTGCTTTAACGGCAATCTCATGACGTCCATCGAAAGGTTGGTCCACCTCGAGGCATAATACACAGGGGTACTCGTTGTACACAGGTACAAATATGAAAAATGACATACAATGGGGGGAAACACCACAGATGTTAATACGTAGACACGAGACTGTCAAGAAAGTTACTCTGCTGTCGAAGTGTCAATATTCAGAGATTTTTTTTTGTAAAGAGGAGTCAATTAATGATTAATATGGGATTTTAGATGTTCTCCACATATTCTGTAGCAACTAATGTTTCTCCTTTTGACGCTCGACTTAGAACCTCCATCCATTTCATCAGCAGATCGTCATCCTCCGCTCCAAAAAACAAAGTTTGCTGGGAATGGCTTAATTTAAATACGTGTTTTAAATCCACTTTGTCGCTGGCACTCGGTAAACTGACTTCATAGCCGGGCAACGGAATGGCACGCGGAGTTCGTCCATCCTACAAGAAAAGCATTTAAATATAATAGACTGTATTAAAATGTCACTTAAAGCTTAAAATAAACTTTATAGTGTATAATTAACTCTCCAAACAGCCCAGACTTCACCTAATCGATGTCAAGTTGGCAAATACACCATAGAGGTGGATGAAAGTCGATTAGTGTTGAATCATACCAAGGCAGACCCTAATTAAACCATATGCCTAAATATTTACTGTTAGTAGTCCAAGACCACAGCTGTTGAGGAGAGAAAATATATATATTTTATTCTTATGAATAAAGGACAATTGTATTAACACTTATCCGTGCAAATACAAATCTGAATATATCTAGCACAATAGAAATATGCAGCATTGGTTCATATTTTGATCAAAACATTTAAGCTCGCAAACTAACGTCAAGGGTTATCATTTTCTGCGCGTTCCTGTCCATGCTTCTAACATGAAAAGCAGTTAAAATCATGAACACTCAGCTCCCTATGTAAAAGCTTGCTAAGCCTATATAATATTATTTCGTTATGATAATACAGAAGGCAGCTACCACAGTCCCAGTGACGCAGAAGGAATTTTAATCTCCCAGGCAGAGAAAAAAATCCTTCCTGGGAGTCTTACGTCTTTTGCTGGTTGTGATAGATGAGATAGGAAATGACTATATGAAAATTTTTCCACGATGGGTTGAGCTGCTCTTTAACTGAAACTTTCTGTATTCAAGTCTGAATTCAAGGAAATGTAATGTCATTCCGCTCTAGAATAAAGATATTCTGACTATGAATAATTGCTGTTTAATACAGCAGCAGATTCTGCTCTTTCCTAATATCTTGGACTTGTCAACATGCAAAGGAATAATATTATTCTTATTAACAATTATTTACATAGCAATTGGAAAGAAACAGTAATAAAATAAGACTTGGGCCATATTTATGATGCCAGGGGAAAATCTAACGCTGCAAAAATTAGGCTTTAACCAGTTTTATCAATATATTTTTGCTGGGGCAGCTGAGCTCTCATGTGTGCACTGGATTTGGGCTTCTTATTCCAAATTCAGAAGCACAAAATAATAAAGTTTCAAAGTAAAGAAGAAAAAATGTTAAAAAGATTAAAAAATAAATAACTTTATTTAAAAATGTTTTCTTTATTTTGCTAATAAAGCATTTTTTCCTGTACTGTGCCTCTGTTACCACCGCCGGAGGTGGCGGTAGCAATCAGAGGACAGTGGTGGTACATATATCGCTGCTGTACTTGATAAATAGGCTTTTTTACGCTTTGCATGGGGACGCTTTGCTGGAGGCCCCTGGTGAAAGTCTCCATCGGCCAGGGGGGGCTTCATAAATAGCCCAGATATTAAAATCATACTTGCCGACCTTGTGTTCTAGCCCTCCAGGAGATCCAGGAGGAGGGGGTGTGGTGGGGAAGGGGGCGTAAGGAGTGGGTGGATTGCGTCATTTGTTGTGAGGGTGGGGGGGGGGCAAAATGACGCGATTCGTAGCGAATCATGTCATTGAGGCTCGTCGGGGGCAGGATGCGGGAGAATTGCCTGCTCTCCAAGGAGTGCAGCCAAGTATGATTAAAATTAGACTTTTTCCTGAGAAAAGTGCTGAGTTGAGGCTTGATAAATAAGCCCCTGGGTATTAACATACAAAGAGATAAGAGAGTCCTGCTCACAAACTTACACTTTCTAAGCTACTAGAATGAAGGAAGACCCTCAATCCTATCACTGAATGTACCATTGCCCTGCGTGCACACACACTCAGGGAACGTGATCTGGTATAATGAATCTTATCCATCCTCGTGTATTTGTGTACGCAGAGAATAAAAGGGTCAGGCAGTTTTATGGGGATAGGAAACGACAAGAAAGGAAAATAATACACAGAGAGATAAAAAAGTATCATAAAAACCAGAGACAATATGACACAGAGAATATCTGCGGGTTCTGAACTGGCGGCAGATAAATTATGTTTACTCTCCCGACACAGAACCATAAATCTCCATCATCCCCATCCCTCACGTCTTTTGTGAACAGACTTCACAAGCAATAATGGAAATACATATATTTTTAACCCTTTTGCACAGCAGTAACTCTTGGTTCAGTGTCTCGATTTTCTCTACTCGCCACAGCAAATGTATGCTTTGTATGAACCCTTGCTGACTGAAGCAATATTAATGAGAGGAGCCTATCATTCACCACAATCCTGTGACATCACTGAGACATATGTTATGTTAATGGTTAATATGTGGCTCTACATTTTATGTGTCACTAGCAATACAGTCTGTGGCAGCTGGGGTAAAGCTAGGTCCTGCCACCAAACTAAGTGCCCTGGCTGCTGTTTTTATATTATTTTTCAAGATTTCATTTAATCTATAAATACTTATTTGACATACTTAACCAGGCTCCAAAACCAGTATATTTATAATTCAGAAATGTCTGTTTTAATTATGTGACTTGTAACGCTATACCTATATCATCATCACCATTTATTTATATAGCGCCACTGATTCCGCAGCGCTGTACAGAGAACTCATTCGCATCAGTCCCTGCCCCATTGGCGCTTACAGTCTAAATTCCCTAACATACACAGACAGAGAGAGACTAGGGTCAATTAGATAGCAGCCAATTAACCTACTAGTATGTTTTTGGAATGTGAGAGGAAATCAGAGCACCTGGAGGAAACCCACGCAAACACGGCGAGAACATACAAACTCCACACAGATAAGGCCATGGTCGGGAATTGAACTCATGACCCCAGTGCTGTGAGACAGAAGTGCTAACCACTTAGCCACCTTGCTGCCCCATATATACCTATATATATCTATGTGTGGCGGGACAGACTGTGAATGTGGTTAGATTCTTGGAGCTGGGCCCATAGGCTTTACCTCTAATAGGGTAAGTCTGCACCTTGACATGCTTAAGAGATATTACCTCAACTTCCTCTTCAAGAGCCTTTTATAGGTATTCCTCTCGTAAATCTCAATGGGAACACTGAAACAATAGTCCCAAATCCACCCAGGTTGTGTGCTGTCCAGTCCACATACACCCCCCTCCAATGGATCTTTCACTCCCCCAAATTGAGAAGAAATGCCCATTTTTATTGGCGGAAAGCAGGACAGTTGGGAGGTATGCCCACAGGTCAAGTTTTGAAGATGTATATTAATTTAGCCAGTAAAAATTAAAAAAAAAAAATGCTCAATTGTAGCTTGCGGCATAAACTTCACAACAAAGTTGAGAAACCTCTCCCCAATTACTGGAAATGTAATATTAATACCACTGGACTACTGAGTTTCCCAGCCCTCGGTGGTTGCTGAAAGCAGCGATGAAAGTTAAGCTTTTACCCGATTGGACGGCCGCCTGTCCAATATGCAGTCATGGGTCAGCTCCTGTCCTAACTAGATGGCTTATACCTAATTCAAAATCTTCTAGTCTGTCACCTAGGAAACTGAAGCCTGCATTTTTATATCTTGTATATATCTTAAGTAAAGAGGCTTACTATAAATGCATGCATGGATTTGTGAAACTGTTTATTCCTAAAAAAAATAAAAAATGTTTAAAAGCTCAAACTAAACAGTTTTAAATAAATGAATATAAAAGCAACAAGCCACATCTGCACTGCTGGAAATGACTGTATGATAAAATGTTTAATCTCTTTCAGGTCCAGCTGTATAACAGATATACCTGTGTACTTATTCCTTACGTTATGAAAAGTACATTAGCACAATCGCACGTTTTATTCTCACATCGGTTGAAATGGCATTTATATGATCACCTTGGGAAGGATGCAAATGGAAGAGCTGAAACGCGTGAGGTAATTTGTACGCTGCGTCTCGCTCTCTTGTTCTGAGGGAACATAAAGTTTATGAGTGCTGGAGAGACTCCTACTGTGGAATGTAGGTTGGAGCAGAGTAATTAAACTGCTATTTTCTTAGGATACAATATTTATATAGGAGCAGGGTAAAAAGCCAGATGGTTCTGAATCCTTGAGATGTTATGTGAATACAGATATATGCTGGTAAAATATATATAGATATTTGAAAGCTTTTGCATTGCTTTAAGCAAATGTATTACAATCACATGATATAGATTTCCCCTCTAGAGAGGACATATTGGGGACACGTCATGCACCCCATTATTATTATTAATCTGTACTTGTACAATATGAAATATATTATACTATGAACTGAAGAATTGGAACGCCTGAGACTATGGACAAGTTAAACTGGGCCCTTACTTCTGGTAATCAATAACAAAACAAACAGGGGAGGGTCTATACATTTTGAATTTGCAGAAAATCCCTTTCAAGTCGCTGAAAAGAAAAACTAAAAACGTACCTTTCAATGTACCAGACAAGGAGACGCGTTTTATTTATTTTTTTCTATCCCAATCCTTTCTAAAACTGTAAACTGAGAACAAAGCGCAACTGCGGTTTATGACCGTGTGAAGCCAATAACCAGGATTCTACTTGGAATGTACGTACAGCACCAAGGTTCTAAATGGAATACTGAGCCTGTGTCTGCTCTGTAACTTCTCATGAGACAGTGAGGAGGAACTAGGAGAAGATCGAGCCAGGACACTCCAACTAGCAAATCCGAGAGGGACCATTATAAAACAGACAAGTGGTCACCATGATAAGCCAATTGCCACTTTTGGTACCTGATCTATATTGTAAATAGAATCCTGTTTATTCACTGCACAACACCTACATACGATTCATTCTCACTAACGTACTCCGTTATTTTAATATTTCAAAACCTGTGGGGCACACTATGGGGCATATTTATTAATTTAACCCGTTAATTATCTGTCACGATGACAGATGATTTTCGGGCCCATTTAAGAAAACATCCTCTCGAGACAGCGCTTTCGATAGGAGGCTGTCCCTGCGATGACTTTACTTACCTTAAAATTCCGGTTACTATCGCAAAGCCACCTTTGTGATAGCAGAGGGAAGAGCAGGTTAGCTGCGGTGAGAGATCCATAGATCCCTCTACCGCAATGCTCACCTCATAGGCTTCAATGACTAATGCCATCCATGGCGTTAGCCAGAGGAGACTAGCTCCAAAAATATTTGATTTTCAGAACTTGGTAAATCACACAAAATAGCTTTCCCTGTAGGGACTGCTTTTACGTACGAAGACAGTGGGACTAATATCTGCTGCAATCCTATTTTAACAGATAAGAATGATACCTAATAATGCGGTTATCCCCAAAAACTGCAGTTTTCGGGGAATTTTCAGCTTCTTTAATAGGCCCCTATGTTATTATAGTTTTACAGTTAATCACAGCAGAATCTGATGATCAATGAATCATCTTCACTAATCATTACACCATGGATTACTTATGAACCCCAAAATCAGCTCTGTCTTGTGTTCTCTTTAACCCTTCCCTTCTAATCTCTTTTAGTATTACTAAAACCTCTTTCAATTTTGGTTTTCTGTTCAAAGCCCATTACACCTAAAATATAAGTTCAATGAATATGAACCGGCTTCTTTTTCAAATTTACAAATGCATGTGTACATTCTTTCCTTTCCTACGACGAGTTATGATAACATATTACCTAACCCTGTTATATACATCTCTATAAATTGTTGTCCTCAGATATTGGTCATTTGGGGATCATAGAGGCCGATTGGGTTATCAGTGAATTTACTGAGGGGAAGTCTGGTGCACACAGGAAAAAGTTCCCCCACATGATGAAAACCTCATCACAAATTTATTCATATCTGATAAACTCCTAAAATTTCTGGATTTATAACAATCAATGTTATTGGTAGCTTTCCTATGAAAAGCCAGAACACGATGAGCTTCAGGCTGCAATAAAGTGAAAAAAAATTCATTCATTCTCACCTCTTTGCAAATCCTTACACTGGCTCCCTGTGTCCCCCAGAATCAAGTTCAAATTACTCATCCTTACCTACAAACCCTCAACACCACTACCCCTGCATACATCTCAAATCTCATAACAAAATACTCTCCTTCCTGCCCTCTTAGATCTACCTCTTACCTACACCTTGTCTCGTCTCTGGTAACCACCTCTCACTCCCACCTACAAGACTTCTCCCGTGCTGCTCCCCTCTTATGGAATTCCCTACCACGCTCAATCAGACTTTCCCACATCCTTCAAATCTTTAGATGCTCTTTGAAAACCCATCTCTTTTTTAGAGGTGACCTTATCCTTGATAACACTATGCACACTAATACACCCTCACAACTGTCCCAATCTCCACTCTGAACCACACTCGCTTCCTCTTGTTTCAGTTGTGCCCTCTTCTACTTAGAATGTAAGCTCTGCAATGATCAGGGTCCTTCATACCCTTTGTTTTCATGTCTGCATTTATGTTGTGTACTTTGTATGTCCTTGTTTTATGTATCTACTATTTTCCCTACTGTACGGCGCTGCGGAGCACTGTGGCACCATACAAAGCTATAATAATAAAAATAAAAATATTTTGCTTAATGAAAAACCCATCTGAATAAATAATTCATAGATTTGCTTTATTTAGTAGTCTATACAAATAACAACCCACTAACCTTAGATTTGGAGACACATTTTACCTAACTCATGAAAAACGTAAATGCATTTTAATGATAAATCTTATGCCCAATTGTACAGCGCTACGGAATTTGCTGGCGCTATGTAAATAAATATTGATGATGACGATGAGACCAGTCTGTTACAGCAGCCGTGCAGCCAGGCTTTTGACGGAACAGTCACACTGTTTGCTTTCTGTATCCCCAAATATTGATCATTATACAATACTGTAATAATTCTGCAGAAAATATAACACATTTGAAGTTCATTAAAACTTTGCTAATTCCCATAAACCTTCTGACCACAAAAACCTGATAATAATGTAAATGTTAGTTTCCCCTTCTGCTAGATAAACTGTAAACACAATGAGGATTTGCTGGCTAATGATTGATTGATTGATTGATTGATTGATTGACTGGTTAGTGAGTGGATGGACTTAGAAAATGACTAAATATATATTAATATGCAAACGATTTAGTAAATATCATATGTAGGTACAGTACAGTATGGAAGCAGAAGAGATCAGCTATAATGCAACAAAATTTCACGTGGATGGAGATTTGTTGCAGAACACGCAGAGATGCGAAGTCCCTACAATACAATATCGAGTTCTGTTAAATGTTCATGTCTCTAACTGTAGATTTCTACTTAACAGAATTAATGAAATTCTATGGGGAAGATTCAATTGCAGAGGATGTGCCACCCAAATGAGCGGAGATTTCTGTCAAATCTCCACCATAAGGTGTCTCGTGGACGTTCCTAATTGAATCTCCCCCTATGAATTGAGCTGCAACGGTGACAATCAATTCACTGTGCAGTGTGGTCTGGTTGGAGTAAGACTGAACACTCAACTTTACTAAACTGCGGGTTTGAAAAAGTGGAGATGTTACCTATAGCAACCAATCAGATTCTAGTTGTCATTTTGTAGAATGTACCAAAAAAATGAAAGCTAGAATCTGATTGGTTGCTATAGGCAACATCTCCACTTTTTCAAACCCGCAGTTTAGTGAATATACCCCCAGGACTCTGAACATTCAATTTCATAGCCAAACGCAGAATGAGGCAAATATTTTGGGGAGCAGTTTTGAAAATTATGCCCATCTCTCGCAGGTATATAAAAACAACTTATTTATTAATTCTGCGTACAATGTACGTATACCATATATAAATCATTACTTACATAAAACAGTGTAAAGTATTTTGCAGTGCTCATTGCTCTAAGGAGAGGAACCAGAGCACCACACAAGCTGTATTTTAGCCACTGTTTGTGGTATTAGTTATACCTGTCACATAGTGTGGAGGCAGAATGTCTATAACGTCACTAGGAACAGGGGGATTTAGTTGCCAAGGATATTGGGTTTAGTCTACAACATGACTGCCTGCACTGAGTGCAGACAACAGGTAGACTTTAGGTGACTGACATACTATACCTCTAGGGGCGCTGTTGAGGCGGAGATTAGGTGAGGGTACATTATAAAGACATGAGTGACGCTTACCTGACTGCACCCCTGGAGGTACATAACGAGAGGCTCACTCTTCGGGACATAAGACCACATTTTGTGCCAGGTCTTCCCCTTCTCCAGGATCAGGAGGCTGCTGCTCATCACGCTGCTATCTGGAGTCAGGGAAATCTGTCTCTAGAATCATAGAGAAAATAAACACTGTGCCCGTTTGCCAGGGAGATGAATCTCAAGTACATAAAACTGATCTCATATCAATTTTATAATGCTTTTAATGTGCTACATTGATCCATATTAAAGTCCCTCAATGAAGGATTAATCAAGTGACATAGTTAATTATATTAGAACAGACCGCAATAAAGTAACACAGTGCTTACCCATGCCTTACAGTAAAACGTTATAATGGAACTATGTAATGATGAATAAACTCAGCATAATCGATAGAACAATAAAATAATACATCTTGGAGGAGGGTGGGATGAATGACAATACAATAAAACAGTAGTAGTTACAGTTAAAGGGATGTTCACTTTGATTTATAATTTAACCATCATCACAACCCCCCCACATCAACACACCCCGGTATTACTGCCGGTTTTGCAGTGGTCTCTGCACAGGATGGTGACAGTTTAAAAGAACCAGCATCCCCCAAAGAGTAGTCTCCAGAAGAAGGCCGAGATGCTTTTACCCTCGGCCTATGGCATTGAGAGGAAGCAGGATGAGGGGCAGCACTGGATTGGTATCGCGGGTGGCAAAAAAAAACAGAGGCAAACTTGAACCCCTACAATCTATTTTGTACGCAGCAGCTAGATTGATTTTCCTTGCTAACCGTTCTTCCTCTGCTGAGCCACTCTGTCAGTCTCTACATTGGCTGCCTGTATTTCAACGAATCCAATATAAAATTCTTCTACTAACATACAGGGCTGTCAACAAAATTGCACCGACATACATCTCCTCACTTGTCTCAAAATATCTACCTACTCGACACTTCCGTTCTGCACAAGATCTGCGTCTCTCTTCCACTCTCATCACATCCTTCCATTCCCGGTTACAGGACTTTTTCCGGGCTGCACACACTTTGTGGAATTCCCTCCCTCGAACAGTAAGACTTTCCTCTAGTCTTCAAACCTTCAAGTGTTCTCTGAAAACCCACCTCTTCAGACAAGCTTATTATATTCCTCAGCCACCATCTTAATCTCCCCTATTACCATCCTCTATACAGCCAATTCAAGACAACAACAATCTGAACAACATTGGTACACACACAGCCCACTCAATACTTTTACCTTTGCATTCTAGCTGGTCCAGTGTGCAATATGTTGTAGCACATGCCCTTGTGTTCAAACTCCCATTGTCCCATAGATTGTAAGCTTGTGAGCAGGGTCCTCTTACCTCTCTGTATGTATTACCCAGTATTGTTTTATTAATATCTGTTCCCAATTGTAAAGCGCTACAGAATTCACTGGTGCTATATAAATAAATGATGATGATGATGAGGCAGCCTCTTATCCTGCACAGTTTCAGTACCATGGATAAATCTCCAAAAGTATGAAAGA